>NC_063341.1:36002803-36132885 GCF_021869965.1 Rhincodon typus | reverse complement strand
CAAGCAGATGTTCACCTGCACATCTGCTAATGTGGTATACTGCATCCGCTGTTCCCGTTGTGGCCTCCTCTACATCGGGGAAACCAAGCGGAGGTTTGGGGACCGCTTTGCAGAACACCTATGCTCGGTTCGCACTAAACAACTGCACCTCCCAGTCGCAAACCATTTCAACTCCCCCTCCCATTCCTTAGATGACATGTCCATCCTGGGCCTCCTGCAGTGCCACAACAATGCCACTCGAAGGTGGCAGGAACAGCAACTCATATTCCGCTTGGGAACACTGCAGCCCAATGGTATCAATGTGGACTTCACAAGCTTCAAAATCTCCCCTCCCCCTACCGCATCCCTAAACCAGCCCAGATCGTCCCCGCCTCCCTAACCTGTCCTTCCTCCCACCTATTCCCTCCTCCCACCTCAAGCCCCACCCCCATCTCCTACCTACTAACCTCATCTCCGGCCCCTTTGACATGTCCGTCCTCCCTGGACTGACCTATCTCCTCCCTAACTCCCCACCTACACTCACCTTTACTGGCACCACCCCCGCCTCTTTGACCTGTCTGTCTCCTCTCCACCTATCTTCTCCTCTATCCATCTTCTATCTGCCTCCCCCTCTCTCCCTATTTATTTCAGAACCCCCTTCCCCTCCTCCATTTCTGAAGAAGGGTCTAGGCCCAAAATGTCAGCCTCCCTGCTCCTCTGATGCTGCTTGGCCTGCTGTGTTCATCCAGCTCTACACCGTGTTATCTTATATATACATAATTTATTTGTTGTCTTACCTTAACATAGATATATTTCAAATACATATAGATTATTAAAGCCATCTTTTACTAAGGTATTGTGGCTGGTCATTAAAGACATTTTTTATTAGAAGTGTATAAAATTTATATTTTTATGGGAAGATAAATCAGTAATAAAACTAGTTATGTCCATTCACTCGTGTAATCTGAGTGTCGCTGGCTGGCCATCAGTTCTTGCCCGTCTCTAGTTGCCCTTGAAAAGGTATTGATGATGTGCCTTCTTGAATTGCTGCAGCCAATATGCTGTAGGTAGACCCACAATGCCATTAGTGAGAGAATCCCATGATTTTGACCCAGCGACAGTGAAGGAACAGCGATATATTTCCAAGTCAAGCTGGTGCATGTCTTGGAGGGGAACTTGCAAGTGGTGGTGTTCCCATGTATCTGCAGCCATTGTCCTTCTATATGTGGGTTTGGAAGATGCTGTCTAAGGATCTTAGGTGAATTTCTGCAGTGCATCTTAGTACATACCAAGTGTTGGTGGTGGAGGGAGTGGATGCTTCTGAATAGGGTATCAGTCAAGCAGGCTGCCTTATTCTGGATGGTATCAAGATTCTTGAGTGTTGTTGGAGATGCACTCATCCACGCAAGTGGGGAGTATTCCATCATTCTCCTGACTTGGGTCTTGTAGATGGTGGACAGGTTTTGGAGAGTTAGGAGGTGAAATACTCATCACAATATTCCTCGCCTCTGACCTTATAGCCACTGTATTTACATGGCAAGCCTGGTTGAGTTTCTAGTCAATGGTAAATTAAACTGAT
Source organism: Rhincodon typus (assembly GCF_021869965.1). Taxonomy (NCBI): domain Eukaryota; kingdom Metazoa; phylum Chordata; class Chondrichthyes; order Orectolobiformes; family Rhincodontidae; genus Rhincodon; species Rhincodon typus. Next base: position 36,131,327 of record NC_063341.1, on the reverse strand, counting down.
AAGGTTAATAGTGGGGGATTCAGGATAGTAATACCATTGAATGTCAAGTGGCAGCTGTTAGATGGTCTCTTATTGGAGACGGTCATTGCCTGGCATCTGTGTGGTGCAGATGTTACTGGTCATTTGTCAAGCCTGGATATTCCCATATCTTGTTGCATTTGAGCATAGACTGCGTCAGTATCTGAGAATTTGAGAATTGTGCTCAATATTGTGCCATCACCAGCCAACAGCCCCACTTCTGACTTTTGATGGAGGGAGGGCATTGATGAAGCAGCTGAAGATGATTGGGCCTAGTACACCACCCTGAGAAATCCATGCAGCGATGACCTAGTGCTGAGATGACTGACCTCCAACAAACACAACCATCTTCCTACACGCCAGGTATGACACCAACCTGTGGAGAGTTTGCCCTCTGATTCACATTGTTTCCAGTTTTGCTAAGGCCCCTTTATGCCACACTCTGTTGAATGCAGCATTGATGTAATGACCTCTCACTCCTATCTTACCACGGGAATTCAGCTCTTTTGTCCATGTTTGAACCAAGGCTGTAAAGAGGTCAGGAGCTGTGTGGCCCTTATGGAAGCCAAACTGGGCATCACTGAGCAGGTTATTGCCGAGCAGGTGCTGCTTGATAGTTCTGCTGATGACATCTTCCATCACTTTACGGATGATCAAGAGTATTCTGATGGGGCGGTAATTGGCTGGGTTCGATTTCTGTTGCATTTTGTGAGCAGGACATACCTGGGCAATTTTCCATATTATCGGATCGGCAAGGGATACAGCAAGTTCTGGAGCACAAGTACTATTGCCGGAATGTTGTCAGAGTTTTCTGTTGAAAAACATAAATATTCTCTGGTCTTTGTGCAGAAACACGGATCGTTAGCTGCACAAATACATTAGGCAAAGCACAAAGTGCCTAAAGTGATGTGTGTTCATTTTAGGACTCCTACCAATCTCATTTCAACTGTAAGTGGCTGCGTATGAAAGACATTAAATGCACAACGTAAAACTAATTGTGTAACTGAGAGTTTGAGGTGGGGGCATATAAGTAGGCATAGTAAGCAAAAGGAAATGGATGCATTGAGGGCAACTATTTTGATAATGATAATCAGATAGGGCAGGAAGGGACAGAATGTACAAGCACAAATCATTAGTGGAAAATAGGATCGAAGAGACAAAAGTGGTAATAAGATAAAATTAATAGTGCTTAAATGTGTATAATATTTGGAGCAAAATAAATAAATTAACTGCGCAAATAGAGTTTAATGGATATGCTCTTTCAGCAATTATGGAGACATGGTTATAAAGAGATCAAAGGTTAAAAATGAAATATTCAGGGGTTTGTGTCTATTTGAAAGGACAGTAAGGAAGGGAAGGGTAGGGAGTAGCTTTGTTAGTCTGAGGTGGAATAAGTATGATGGGAAGAAATGATGTAGAATCCATATGGATGGTGGTCAGAAATAACAAGTGGAAGAAGACACTGGTGGGAGTAGTCTACAGGTTTCCTAACTGTAGCTGTCCTGTAGGACACAGAATAGTTTGGAAGATAATGGGGTCTTGTAAAAAAAGACATTAATTATAACTGTCTTTAATTGTCATGTTGGTTAGGAAAATCAAATTGGCAAAGAAGGAAGAACTCAATGTATTTGGTACAGGTTCTTTGAACAATACATTGTGGATCCAACCAGGGATCCATCTATTTTGCATCTGGTAATGTGTATTTAAGTAGGTTTAATAAATTGTCTCTGAGTAAAAGATTTCCTTGAAACAGTAACCATAACATGGTAGAATTTAGCATTAAGTTTGAGAGTGAGAAACTTTATTTGGTAACAACTGTGCTAAATTTAAATAAGGGGTATTACATAGGGATAAGAGCAGAGTTGGCTGGAGTGGACTGGGAAAGGCATTTAGGAGAAAAGACAATGGCAGAAATTTAAGAAAATTATTCATAATTCACAGCAAAGATATATCCCGAACAGGAAGAAGGACTCAAGGAAGACGATAGAACTGTTAAGGATCATATTGAATTGAAAGAAAAACATACAACATGGCAATGAATACTAGTAAACCAAAGGATGAAGGAAGTTTTAAAAGCCAACCAAAAGGCAACCAAAAAAGAATAAAGAAGGAAACAATAAATTATGAAGGAAAACTAGCAAGTAATTATAAAAAAGATAGTATGAGCTACCTCAAATATATAAAAAGGAGGTGAAAGGCTAAAGTGAACATAGGACCATTAGAGAACGAAGCTTGGGAAATAATAATGGGAATCCAGGAAATGTCAGAGGGTTGAATGAATGCTCAGCATTTGTCTTAATGGTAAAGGATGTTAACAACATTCCTAAAGTCAAGGGGCTAAAGTGGGGGAAGAAATAAAAACAATAACTATCACTAGAGAAAAAGTACGAGGGAAATTAATTTGGCTAGAGGCTGATAATCCCTCTGCACCTGATAGGTTGTATTCTAGGATTTTAAAGGAATTAGCTGCAGAGATAGTGAGTGCTGGTAATAATCTTGCAAGAATCTTCAGATTCTGGAGGAGTCTCAGACAATTAGAAAACAGATAATTTACACCTTTTGTTCAAAAGGGAGGGAGACAAAAACAAGACAAAAATAGGCCAGTTAGCTTAACATCTCACATTGAGAGGATATTGGCATCAATTATAAAGTCTGCAAACACACAGAATTTAGAAATATGTAATATAATCAAGCAAAATCAATTATCCTTCCCAAAAGTGGAAATCATTCCTGACAAATTTATTACACTTCTTTGAGGAAGTAACAAGTAAGGTAGGTAAAGGGGAAGCAGTGGATATAATATATTTGGATTTTGAACAGGCTTTCAACAATGTATTACACATACAGCTACTTGATAAATAACAGCGCATGGTGTTGGGCGTATTGTATTAGCATCGATAGAAGATTGGCTAACTAATAGAAAACAGAGAGTTGAGGTAAAGGAGACATTTTTAGGATGTCAACCTGTAATAAATGGAGTGCCAAAGTGATCAGTCCTGAGGCCACTATATTAATGACTTGGATGATGGAAGTGAATGTACTATTGTGAAGTTTATGGATGATACAATAATAGGTGGGAAGACAATTAATGGGAATGATACAAAGAATTTAGAGAGGGACACAGACAGGTTGAGTGACTGGCCAAAACCTGGCAGATGAAATATAATGTGGGAAAATATGACGTTGACCTGTTAAGGGAAGAACAGAAGAACTTCATATTATTCAAATAGAGAAAGACTGCATGAATCACAAAAAAACAAAAAAACTGCATCCAAGTTCAACGGGTAATAGAAAGGCAAATGGAATATTGGCCTTTATTTCAAAGGGAATAGAATCTAAAAACGTGGAGGTCTTGCTGAAACTGTTTAAGGCACTAGTCAGACCATAGCTAGAATATTGTGAACAGTTTGGTTCCCTTATCTAAGGAAAGATATATTGGCATTGGAGGCTGTCCAGGGAAAGGTCATTCATGTAATCCCTAGTTTGGAGGGATTTTCTTACAAAGAGATGTTAAATAGGTTGAACTTGTACTCATTGGAGTTTAGAAGAAGGAGAGACCTTATTAGAAACTTATAAGGTTCTTAGGGGGCTTGATAGGGTAGAAGCAAAGAGTTTGATTCCCCTTGTGCGAGAGTCTCAGACCAGAAGGTATAATTTTAGAGTAAGGGATCACTCATTTAACAGACAGATGAGGAGGAATGTCTTCTCTCAGAGAGTAGTGAATCTGTCGAATTTTTGTTACTGAAGAGGGCCCTAGAGGCTAGGTTGTGTTTGTTGAGTATTCAAGGCTGAGATAGACAGATTTTTAATCAGTGAGGGAATCAAGGGTTAGGGGGATGAGGCAGGAAAGTGGAGTTGAGGATTGTCAAATCAGCCATAATCTCATTAATTGGCAGAGCAGAGTTGATTGGGCTGAACGGCCTATGACAGATCCTACATTTTATGGTCTAAATGGACCAAGACTTTGAATCATGTCGAATTATAAAACCCAAAGTAAGTGTGCAATCGAAGTCAATAAAAATGAGAAAAAAATGCCCTGTTCTGTAATTCAGTAGTTGACCACAGTAGTTTTTTTGATTTAAGGTATTTTTTTTAAAAAGAAGGTAGGATTGGATGCTGAAGTTTGCTATTTTTTAATCCCTTGAATCTATTACATTACTTTATCTGTAGCTTAGATTTGATGCTTGTGCTATTGTTGTCCATGACAGGTAATTTATCTGGTCCACTGCTAGACTGTGTAAGTAACTGAGAGATATAATTTTGATGAATATCCCTTTTTTTTTTAATAATCCCTTTACTTGTTTTCTTGTTAAAAACAGATTTTCTTTAAATGCACCTAGCTTTTGGGGGAAGGGGTGTGCACACTTTGTTGATCTAGTTCCCCACTCACCACTGTCAGTTTTCTCTTATTTTTTGACAAAATGAAATTTGAAAACCTGGAAAATCATACTTTAAGTCTAGAATACAAACTGACTTTTTCCCTCCATGTGTATTAATCTTGTTTAAATCAATATTTAGCAGACATTAAATCTTGTCCCACGTGTTATTTAGTAATCATTTAAATATAATAATAGAATTTAAATTAATTTACAGTCTTGCTTTTCAACTAGATATATTTCACACAAAAGGACTTACCACATTTTATTAAAGAGCATTTACCACAGGAATGCTTCACACTTCTGGGCATAATGTTATACTTAGTGCCTTGATTCTAAATTTATCTGTGTCACACAGAAAGGAATAAGCTCATTGCCAGTAGGACACAGCTAACCACTCAAAACTAGGACAGTCCTCGTACTGTTATCTGCGATTGCTTGCATTGGGTCAAATTGCTGTAGCTATTACTTTATGAAGAAGCAAGGAACTGAAGAAAACACTGGAAATTTTATAAAGGTCTCCTGTTTGACCAGTGACAAATTATCTATTATACCTGTAAATTAGACTCAGGTCATACAATCATACAGAATGGAAACAGACCTTTCGATCCAACCAGTCCATGCTGACCGTGTTCCCAAACTAAACTAGTGCCACTTGCCTGCATTTGGCCCACATCCTTACAAATCATTCTTACTCATGTACTTATCCAAATGTCTTTTAAATGTTGTAACTGTACCTGCAACATCTCTGGCAGTTCATTCCACACATGATCCACTCTCTGCGTAAAAAAATTGCCCCTCATGCCCTTTTAAAACTTTCTCCTCTCACCTTAAAAATATGCCCCCTAGTTTTGAACTCCCCACCCTAGGGAAAAGATCTTGTTTTTCACTTTACCTATGCCCCTAATGCTTTTATAAACCTGTATAAGGTCACCCCTCAACCTCCTACATTCCAGTGAGAAAAGTCCCAGCCTATTTTTATAACTCAAACACTCCATTCGTGGTGATTTCCTAGTAAATCTTTTGTGAACCTTCTCCAGTTTAATAATATCCTTCCTGTGGCAGGACAACCAGAACTGCACACAGTAATCCAGAAAAGGCCTCACCAATGTCCTGTACAACCTCAATACAATGTCCCAATTCTAAAATCATAGGTCTGAGCAATGAAGGCAAGTGTGCTAAATGCCTTCTTAACCACCCTGTCTACCATGACGCAAATTTCAAAGAATTATGTACCTGAAATCCTCTGTTCTACAACACCACCCACATTTCAGGAATTATATGCTTTTCTGTTATTGCATCATTTCCCAGAGAAGAATATTAACTTCCCAAAGTGATAACAGAAGCCAAAACACATGACGTAATCTATTCTTGTAATTATGTAAACACTGAACCATCAGCATTTCATGTAGTTCAGACTTGTCTATTAATCTATTAATCTAAGTAACAAAAGTCATCCAAATCCTGAGGCCCAGGTCTATGAAAATATCTTTGTTCACTTCAAGATGCATCGTTTAAAATTCAAAACAATAGTTTGGTAAGCTTATTCCCAATAATGAACCCTGTGATTTCTTCTACATCCTTTGGCTACTATTAGTTTACAATCTAGAAATCATTTCAACTTACTTTGAACTCCACATTTTGCATTTTGTTTGGGCAGTTCAATCAGTGGGCAACTGGCTTGTTTTATTGTTCCCTGATACCAGAGATTACAGTCCAAAATGGAAATTCTATGATAATAGAAAAAACTTATTTCATAAGGATGGTGACTGTCAAACTGCAACTATCAAGTCAAAACATACAATACATTATGCTTTTAATTGCATTAGTATCTATTTTATTCTTCTGTACTAATCAAAAGTCACAGAGAATTTTAATGTAACTTAAAGAAAATAATGTTTGCTTGATCACGTAAAGGAGCAATGGCCTTGGATTTACATGCTGATATCAGTGACTGAAGAATATTTTCAGGGAATTTCACTGCATGTTGGTTTGCAGTACAGCCCTTTCATTTGTGGGATATTATTTTGAAAACACTCAAAACTGATGAGAAATATTCCTCTCTGGCCCTGTACAAAATAACCGCAACAGTTTTGACGCAGTTACTCGTTTTCATTTGTTCACAACACAAACTGGCTTATAATTCACCAGAAAGTGGTGTAAGGATATTAGAAAAAATTTAATTGATTTTATAAACATGATTTAATGACATTAAGATTACTATTCATGGAATCAATAGGAAATTAGCCAGCTCAAATTAAACCCGTTAATGTTGCAAAATGAAAATAGTGATAAAATTCAGAGTGAGAGGCGATAAGAAAAACAGTGACTAATGGAATTCTGTAGGATTTTCTTGTTGAATATCCTGCTCTACATAATCTTCATAAATGATAAGGTGGTAAGTATTCTGAGTAAGTTTCCTGATGACTATGAAAGTCAGCAATTTTGATCTTGGGCAAGAAAAATAATAGCTACATTTTCAAATGTAGATTGATGCATTGAAACTGAACATGTATAATTTTGTGCTGTAACAAACTCACATTTTCCACAAAGTCTACATTGAAGCATTGTAGGGAAAACTGTTTTCAGCCCTTGAGTTTTGATACTTTTTTGATACAGCAATTAGCTTATTTGTGGTAAAAGTGTTAATGCCATTCGAAATGTCTAGACTTTGGTGTGTTCGTCCAGGTTTTGCTACAGTCTGTGTTTGTCTCCTAGTGTCTGTTCAGTTTCTGCAGTTCTTTTATCAGTTACCTAGTATTTCTTTCCCTATCCCATTCCTACACAATTATCTCTGGCATTCCTCAAGAATCTACTGTATCTCTACCATATAATCCAGAAGAACATCAGTTTCCACATATACGTTAATGACACCCCCTCTACCTTAGCACCATCTCTTTCCCACTGCACTGTTTTTCAGTTGGCAGACTGCCATTATGGGACAGCAGCCATTACCTCTGGCGATTTTGTCAGAGGTTATGCACAAGACCCACAAGAAAAAGAAGAGCAGGGGGCTGACACTGCCTTCTAACTGAGGATTGCTTTTGAGACAGATCATCCACTACCAAATTTTAGAGCACTTTTACGCATGGCTTACTTTCCACAACTAAGAATCCATAAAGATCGAATCAGAGATAGTAGGAACTGCAGATGCTGGAGAATCCGAGACAACAAGGTGCAGGGCTGGATGAACACAGCAGGCCAAGCAGCATCATAGGAGCAGAGCCATAAAGACGTTCACCATCTGCACTCATTCCTTTCAACAGCCTTCTCAGGAACAATGCAATAAAAAGAACCAATAATTCCAACATCACTCAATTAACATAGTCCGTCTTTATACCTAAACCAGCAATAAAAACATTACACCAACAGACATGACTTGAAAAATTAAACTATTCACCCTGGTTCTTGCTCTTAAAGGCTATTCAGTAAATGTTCTTGGGTACGCTGGTGCTTTGTTGAAGTGCATCCTGGTGACAGTGAGGTGAATGACTGCAGAGATTATAAAGAGGGCATCCAGGATATCAGCCTGGGATGCCCTCAGCAGCCTGTGGGCTGTGATGGCTCCACTTTATTACTGCATTATCTCAGCCAGGGTTTGAGCAGTCTGGAATGCCTGACTGATGGGTGACAGTAAGGACAATAGAGTGTGACAGGGGCATGAGATAATTTCTACCAATGGAGGGCAGTTCTGTTCCCCTATATTTCTCATGTCATTTACATAGAGTTTGACCTCAGCCAGTCCATTAGTCTGCTGGAGAACAAATCACTTGATAACTGAGGCAATCTTCAAGCTCCTTTCATCGATAGGGGTTTTGACAACTGCCTAAACTTCCAATATATCACTTTGCAGTTCCATGGAAGATGTTGGTAACATCGTAGAAGCTGTTTGGGTTTCCCTTAAAGAACTTTACTTTTTCCACATAAGTTGTTGGGCAGCCCTTCCAAAGTTGTTTGGCATTACCTGATTGCTGCTCAATTGCAGTGGAAGCTGCAATCTTCTTCACCAGACATTGCATGAAACTACTGGGCTCCAGAGCTGGCTGGATAGAATTCGCTGGCCACCTTCTTGCTGAAGAGAAACATCAGAACAGGAAAAGGCCATTCATCCCTCAAGCCTGTTCCACCATGAGATAATAGCTGATCTGTGACTGAACTCCACATACTCATCTTTGCCTCATACTTTTGACATCATTGATGAACAAAAATCTATAAATCCCACTTTTTAACCTAAAAATTGATCTTAAGAGTTGCCATTTAAAGCAGAAAATTTCAAGCCTCTACAACCCTTTAGGTGACAAAACATTTCCTAATTTTGCTCTGGAGAAGTATGATACTAAACTCCTGATCCAGGGAAATAATTTCTTTCAATCTGCCCAATTTTGAAAACTTTGAATAGTTTACTCCTCAACTTTCTAAGTTCATATCATACAGCCTGAGTTTTCACAATCTGTCCTTTTAATTTAACACCTGTATTCCAGGTATCATTCCAGATAAACAACATTTTGTTTCCTCCAAGGTCAGTATATTCATCCTAAGGCAGGGTGCCTAGATAGTAGTCCAGGTATGATCTGACTAGAGATTTGTGCAGTTGAACTATGACCTCCAACCCTTTCCATTCTAAACCTCTGGTATAAAAAGGCCAGCATTCCAATAGCCTTTTTGATTATTTTCTGTACTTTTCAGAATATGGACAAAAGATTGAGCCCCAGAGGTGGGGTGAGATTGTCTGCCCTTGACATCAAAGTTGCATTTGATGGAGTATGATATCAAGGAGCCCTAGCAAAACTTGACCAACAAGAATCAGAAGTATAATCTTCATTGGCTGGAGTCATACCTAGTACAAAGGAGGAAAATTGTGTTTGTTGGGGATCAATTATCTCCGTCCCAAGTCATTATTGCAGAATAATGTCCTCGGCCTGCCTCATCTTCAACTACTTCATTAATGACCTTCCCTCTATCATGAAGTCCAAAAGGGGAGTTCTCTGATAGTGTCAAAGTGTTCAACATCATTCACAATTCCTCAGACAGTGAAGCAGTCCATGTCTATATGCAACAAAACCTGAGCAACATGCCGGCTTGGGCTGATAATTGACAAGTAACATTTACACCTAACAATGCATCTCCAACTAGAGAGAATCTTATGATTTCCCCTTGACATTCAATAGGCAGGCTCCCTCCACCCCGACCGTGGGACTGCTCATGGATGTCCTAGGACAAAAATAGAAGAACAACCTTCTGATGGCACACAGGAGGGCATGGGTGACAATTAATTGTAAAACATTATTACATTTATAAATATATGTTCATTTTTCATCATCAGCTGTATGAGTGACTGTCACTTTACCTTACAAGAATGAAAGTAGAGAGATTAGCCTCTTTAAAAGTTTTAAGGCCTCTTTGAATGATGATCTAACCCTGTCTGAACAATAGCTATCCTTTCCATAGTGTCCATACTGGCATGAAACTTTGCCAGGACTGAATAAGGGAGAATTGGATATTGTGAAGGTTTCCATCCATTTGTAACCTTAACTTTTATGAAACAACAAGAAAAGCAATGAAAGATCAAATCATGAAGCTTCATTTGCCGTTGGAATTGAAGAGGGAATTTCTGGTCTTAGCAGGAAAAAATAATTACAGTCGTGAAAGATGACTTGCATAACTCAGTTCCATTCAATGAGATTTACAAAGAACACCTCAGAGCAGGATAAATAACACACTGGGACAATAACAAAGCTTATGGGAGACCTCTACATGGACCTTGCACATCATTGTCTTCATTCAGACATATTCTGCTGAAACCTTTTGACACGTACATTAAAGGATTCGCAGAAATCATGAGAACGTCCTCCCTCAGCCCCAAACCCCAATATCCAAGAAAGTTAGCATACAGGATAAGGTTGTGGACACTTTATAGTTCAAAGTGTGAAGTTAGCAGCTCCTGCACCTTGTGAAGGTAATGAGCCCATAGAAAAAGATTGTGATTTTGGCAGCCATACAACCATAAAGTATAGGAGCAGAATTAGGTCACTTGGCCTATTGACTCTGCTCTGCCCGTTGATCATGGCTGATATGTTTCTCAATGCATTCTCCCGACTTCTCCTGTAACCCTTCATCCCCTTAATAATGAAGAATCTATCTATCTCAGTATTAAATACACTCAATGACCTGGCCTCCACAGCCTTCTGCAGCAATGAGTTCCACAAATTAACTACCCTCTAGCTGAAGAAATTCTTCCTCATCTCCATTGTAAAGGATTGCACCTTCACTCTGAGGCTGTGCTGTTGCGTTCTGGTCGCTCCTACTAGTGGAAACTCTATCCAGGCCTATCAGTCTTCTGTAAGTTTCAATCAGATCCCCCTTCATCCTTCTAAACTCCATCATTGTCAGAACCAGAGGGCTCAACCGCTGCTCATATGACAAGCCCTTCATCCGCGGGATCGTTCTTGTTATCCTCCTCTTGAACCCCCTAAGGCCAGCACATCCATTCTTAGAAACAGGGCCTAATACTGCTCACAGTATTCCAAATGTGGTCTGCAGCCTCAGCAGTAAATCTCTGTTCATTTATTCCAGTCCTCTTGAAATTAATGCTAACGTCGCATTTGCCTTCTTAACAGCCAACTGAACCTGCATGTTAACCTTCAGAGAATACTGAACGAGGACTCCCAGGTCCCTTTGTGCTTCAGATTTCCAAAGCCTTTCCCTGTTTAGAAAATTGTCTATGCCTCTATTCTTCCTATCAAAGTGCATAACCTCAAAGTGAACTGTTACAGTCTGCATGACATTATTTGTGCATCACAGCCATTAGTAGGATTAATTTGTAATGTTGAACAATGTGGTCAAAATTGCTTGTGGCCAGAACTTTTAATTGACACAGCAGGTCAATGTATGGGGTCCAAGTACCGAATTATGTGATAACAAGTCTTTTTTCTGTGCTCTCTGTTTAATACTATTGCCATTTAAAGGGCCTCATTGCACAAAAATGAAACTCACTCCCTCAAGTGTGAAAATAAATCTTACTCTGCCCACTCTGTGGCAGCCAGTTTTCATTTTGATTGTGCACCTGCAATTTCAATGAGAATGGAAGGCAACACAGGTAGAGCTTCATGCAGTCAGTCACAGATTACTCAATCTAGGTGAATCCCCAAACCTTCATGCTCCAATCTGCCATGACTCCTGTCCCTCCAATTGACTTTGATCTTCTCCCACATTCCCACCCAACCTGTTTACTCAACAGCTCATCTCCCCAATTTACCTCTGAGCCACAGGAAGACAGCTTAGTCACTGTCCTCCAATCAAAGCAGGATGGTAAGAACCATCAAAGACCCCTTTCCCACAATGCCGCTTAGCGTCCCATGCTGTAACGTCTCTCCCATTTTCTGCATTTGTTGCCTCCAAGATGGAGGTCTGGAAGATCACGTAGTGAGCTGGAGCTGGAAGGTACTTGCTCTGATTTTCATGTTGGGAATAGTCACTATCTAATTTCTTTGTGCCACATGGGAAAATAGATAATTGCATATAAATGAGCTGAGATTAGATACTAATGAAATGCAAATTCCTTCAAATAGGCTTCTCACCACTCACATGCAAGATCATCACCACACCATTCAAACCTTGGGTGGAAAATCAGACTTCCTTTCATGACGTCAAGAATCTCACTTTTCTGTTCTCACCAGATTTTCCCAAATAATTGATCATTACCCACACCATTCAAGGGCTGGGAAAATTCTGCTTCGAGTCTCTCTGAGGCCATTTGCTACTCTGATTTATTTACTTTTTTAAGTCCTGGAAATAGTGATATGTTTGTGCATTATGTAGTTCTTGCATTAAATTATTGTTAGCATGAATATAAATTTATTTAATTAGATAAAAAAGCACACTGTACCTAAAATGTTGAGTAACTCCATGTAAAGGGGAAGTTGAATAAAACTCAAAGGGCCAACCTAAATAATGAGGTTATTTACCTCAAACTGAAACTACTTATAGGTCCTTCCATTTTAAATCTTCAACTATTATAATTATCTGCAGAGCTTTTGGCAGAAAATTAACACCTGGAACACAAAATAAGAGAGTTGAACTCTTTTCTCGGCTCAATTGTCTGTAACGTCAATGTCAATAATCCTGAATCTAAATGCAGTGCACAGTCTAGTATTGAGCCATCCAGACAAGAATTTATTCTTGCAAGCTCTGAGTTGGTGAATTAGAATCTTTGCAGGAATTATCCAATTGACCTCAATATACCTGGGTTAGAGAGGAGAAAAAGTATCTGGATTCTCATTCAGGATAATTACCTAATAATCCTTGCTGGAAGTATTAGTGCACATGTTGAGTGAAGACTATAACCCAGTCAAATGGCTTACTAAACTTTGCTATTATCTAGTTTCCAAAGATACCACAAGATGTATCACTACCAACAGAAGGAATACAACAAGAACATTGAAGGGGGGAATCAAATTGAAACTTCTGGTTGCTGATTCCAGCCCATTGCAATACATCTTGGTCAGGAAATATCTTAGAGCTTTTCCCCTGGGAGTAAATTGAAAATCCATTCAAATGGCAAAAATGAAGAAGCAGTAGGAACAGTTCTGATTAATCTTTCAGTCACGGTCAGCACTCAATGGGTGAAATTTTATCGGGACGTGAATAACATGGGTTATGGCAAGATTCAAGGCAGAAACGAGTGAGCAGTCCAGCGAGGTCTGTCTTCATGGCAGGAACACCTTGCTGCATCTTTTATGGATTTCCTGGGCAGTGAGATGAGTTTCTCGCTAGCCTGTGGTGTGTTCCCAATTTAGAGAGACTATAACTTGTTAAGCAACTTATTATTGACGCAACTCACTTCATTAATATTCAGCTTCCTATTTAACCAAATGTGCTGAATAAGCCAAAAGTGAATAGTTCTCAACATGGAAGTCAGAGCAGGAACCTGATGAATTCAGCTTGCTGCTTGTTCTCTCTTGGATATGGGCATCAACATCTTAAGCACACTCCATGGGCACTGGTCACACACATTGGCATCATGCTAGTCTCTAAGAACCCTCATAGCTCATCTCTGATCCATTCACAATCTGCTTTTGCACGTCAGTGCTGCATCTTGAGATGCACTGGCAACAATATTATAATGCTTCAGCAAGGACATTCTGTTTTCAGTGATACACATCTAGCTCATGGAATGGAGCACACTGCAATTCTGTGCTGTTCACTTGCTGTCATAACGCTCACTCACTCTAACCCTACCCAGGTATTCACTGTGCGCCTGCCTTTGCCTTGCCCTTTTGCACTTTATCCTCTCAGCCCAAGACACCCAGCTCATCTTCATTTTGTCAGGCCTCGCCATTTTGTGCACACACAAAACCAAGACACAAAACCAGGAAACTTGTCGTTGTTGTCATTAGTTCTCAGTCAAATTAAAGGGCGAAAGCATTCACTTAGGGGGTCTTGGCCCAGCAAATCAAAGGCAGCCTGACTAACCAATCCCAAGACTTGGGCATGGTCAGTCAGCTGCTGACACTGAGTTAAGATTCTCTCTACAGAAGCAGCAAGGAGCCAAGTTCCACCACCTATCTTGACCCTTTGTGCTGTAATGTGGCACTTTTCCACCTCAAATGAGAAAGAGGCAGATTTTTGGTCGATGAAAGTGGTGGCCAGCTGTTACAGTTATTGCATTGGGTAAGTATCCTGAGTGAATGCATAGACAGTGCAGATGGCATGCAAGGTTGGGCTGTCATGGATTGGGGTTGGTTAGAGCAAGTGGGAAATATGTTGCAGGTAATACAGTGAGAAAGGTCGCAGATGAGTCTTGGTGGGAGATGGGTCCATAACAGGGATAATGTGAGTGTGAAGCATCAGAGAAGAGATGGTGGCACTTGAATGTGATGGAGTGAAGAAGGTCATTGACCTTCTTCTTACATGACTATGCATTCCTCCTGACAGCTGAGACTACACTGACTTAGGTGACAACCTTGAACCAGGCTGGCATATTCCAGTGACGTGGTTTCCAGTACTAGACCTGGATGAAGAGGATGTCCCGCATCTTCACCAACCCATCAAACAGGACCTTTAGGTTCCTGCCCACACAGTGGTTGCCAGTTCCTCTTGTGTGCCATGTCTGGGGCCAGTCTCAGGAACTGTGCAAAGCATCTTCAGCCTGACAGCGCTTGTCCAGGTGAACAATGGGGTGATGGGATGCTAGTCTTTCAGCAGATATCCATTGAATGGCACATTGTTCCAGAAATGGTGCATTGTAAGATGGAGGTTAGGATCAGTGATGTAGGTGCCATGGATGAGTAAGTAATCAATGAGCCAAATTTGATAAGATACAACAAGAAATCTCACAAAGCCTCATGGCCTCCAAAACCTCTCCAAAAAAATACGACACAACTTGCACTTAGCCAAAAAGCGTAAGATTAATCCCAACTTTAAAAATGATGAAAACACCATTATGTCCTTCCCTCTGAAGGATGGAGATTAATATCTAATAATCACGTATGTTGCAGTGTATTTGAATTATTGTTCAATGCTTACATGGTAGCTTTGACAAAATTCAATGCAAAGCATCCCACTCATTTCATCCTTTAACATTTTTTGCATGTTTGCAAAGATGAAAATATAATGCTTGGATTTCTTTTTGCATCTATTTTTTAAACTTGTATTTTCAGCTTCCAGTACTATCACTGTGCACTAAAATAAAACAAAGGACTGCAGATGCCAGAGATCTGAAATAAAAACAGAAAGTACTAGAGAAATTCAGCAGGTCTGGCAGCATCAGTGAAGGAAAAACAGAGTTATGATTCTAAAAAATAATTCAAATTTGCCTAATTAATTTGAATCCAGCAGTTCGTAAATTTGGCACTCATGACTCTGTTTGAAATAGAGGTTGATAGATTTTATGTTTTGGTTAATAAAGGAGGTATGGAGCCATCTGTGAGGTAAATGGATTTAAGATTCAGATCAGCCATGATCTAACTGAATGGAAGAACAGGTCCAAGAGGCTGAATAAACCTTTCCTGTTTCCCACTCTCTGTACTTATACTCTTGCTTTCACAATTTTTTTTTCAAAAAACATTTTTCTTACTACATCTCTCCCTGCTGTGTCTTTTCTGTACCTTTGATTTACCCGCACTCTTCACTAAATTCCTCACATTCATCTACATCAGGAATACTATAATATTGGTGAGATAGTCCAAAGCCTTCAATTTACTGAGGGATGTAATTGTTCATGTGTTGAATAATGGAAACTCCTCCATCCAATGGCAAGACAAAGCAATCCTATCAGCATAAAGATTTAAGGTCAGCACAAAACATATTAGGGCCACAGAGAAAATTGATTTAAGATTCAACAGACTGGTAGGGACTGTGACTGAGTCTATGAAACACTATTCAAGCACAGTGCAGTCATTATACAATGTAGTCTTCAGATTTGTTCTATCACTGCAGACTTTTGGGATTTCTGCAAATTTAGATGTCACCATTGAAAAATTTCCTGCCTTTTTAAGATCGGGAGATTAAACTAAAGTAAAATTAAATTAAAGGAGAAGCGAAAGGGAGTGAAGACAAAGCAAGGATGCAAGCAGTGAAATTGACAATACAGTGTATTTCTGCTATTGTCTATTTACCAGTTAAGAAAGAAACATACCACTATTTGCACCGAGGTCTAACTTTTCCTCAGAGAAAACATTGCATATTTTGCACTAAGGTTACTGCACAGTTAGTCAATCACTTTTTTTGTCAGCCATTTGGCAGAGAATTTGATTACACTGTCAATTCAAAGAAGCACTTTGTGAATAATTGCCTCTGGCTGGTGAGACAAGGAACAGATAATATAATGCACTATATTGTAAATCATTCAGGTAAATTTCAAAATGGGACAAAATTATCAGGTGAAATGAAAACATAATTGCTGAAAAATACACATTTGAACGTTACTAATATCAAGAAAAATAAATGAACAAAGAATAAAAAGTATTCATTGCTGCAGCTTGCAGGACTTGAGCAGGGTTTTAATACCAAAAATAAAATGTAGAGCAAGGTCACAGTCACAGTGTAGTCTGTCTTTGTTAATAGGCGTGCTGTTAATTGGAACATTGATTCGAAGGAAACATTTGCTGATTTATTCCCCATGCAGAAGACTGCTGGTTCATTAGGCGAGGGTTTCTTCTAGAGAGGAATGATTGTTAAAGGAAAAGAATAGTACAGAGGCAGTGCTATCAATATAAAGTACTCTTCCCATCCCCCACCCCAACCCCCACTGTTACATTGAGTCATCTTCCAATGCTATGTCCAAATAGACATTATTCATGTGAGAATCTAGTGGTCACTTTAACTCATTGCTATAAATTCACTTCTAAACCTGGGTAAATCCAAGCAGCAGTTAAAGTATTCAGAAGAAATAGAAGCTACTAACATGGTTGGCTTCATTTATCCAAAAAGCTTGAAATGCAAAGTGGAAAGTGCGAGATGAATCACAATGCTAATGTAGGTAAAGGGCTGCCGGGATAAGACCAGAACAAAGCTGGTGAAATTAGCACGTTTCCAAATATAGATTCACATCATTCCTCTTATTCAAGTTCCTCTCTGCCACAAGGAGTCTGTTCACTTTCCAGAAATAGACTGGTTATTATGGCTGAGATATTCCCCTATGAAATGCTGAACACGCCAGAGATAATGTGACCCAATTTCTCGATTTAACCCTGAGATGAAAAAGATATATAAAATATTGGAAAGTAAATATTACAGAAAGGTATGAGGAATGTTGTAACTTGCACTTAATAAGAATATACATCGTTACCAGTTAAAAACTAATATAGTTTAACAATGTTAAATGCATTTTTAAGGGTTTTTTTTGAAAGCTCGAAAATAATAATCCAGAATAATATTTGAATTGAAGGAATCTATTTTTGCCCCCTGATTAATTCTTGTTTTGGGTGCAAGCTTGAGTTTGGGTAAGTGTTTTCAGGTACTGGTAATCTCCTCGTGCATCAGCTAAGTGATCATTCTTCAAAAAGTAATAATCTGTTAAATAACGTGATTGAAAGGCAAGATTCCTAGAAAGTTTAATGGAACAACAGGAACAGGAGATTAGTATACTGTTTATGTTCAAGTTGAGGCCAAACAGCCTGTGTCCATGTTTCATATTAATCATAGATTCATCACAGCTGATCACATTATTTATGGAATGCAAGTCCCATCTTCATGCCAAGGTCACCTTTCATTGTGTTGTGTGCACCATACTTTGCTAAGTGGGATAATTCAGAGTACATCTAGCAGCTCAAAACTAGGCATCCACGTGGCACTGTGGGTCATCAGCATCAACAAAAGTTTATTATCCACAAAGTGTCACCTTCTGGAGCCAACATACAATCTCTCTACAATCACCATCAAGCCATTAAATCAATCTTTGTACTTTGAGAACATTGGAGATCTGGACTTTAAAACTACAGTCAGGAATGGTGATAATGAAATTGCCAGGTTGGTGCAAAAACCTGGAACAAAAACAAAGTTGCTGGAAAAGCTCAGCAGGTCCGGCAGCATCTGTGAGGGAGAAAACAGAGTTAACGTTTCAGGTCCGGTGACCCTTCCTCAGAACCGGAGCAAAAACCTACCTGATTTTGATCTGCATATGACTCCAGACCAATATATTTGGCATCAATGTATTAGTCTCTAGCCTGCAGTCTGAAATGCCATATTGTTGCACCAAACTGCTAAGGAAAAGTCACATAGTATGCAGAATAAACTACCTCGCATTGACCTAGGCACAGGATACAACAAAGGCAATTCCAGCCCAGTCAACATGGAAAAGATCCCTCAATAACATCTGAGGACTTGTGGACAATTTGGAAATCTGCCTCACCAAGTTTATTCAAGCAATGATCTAATGTGGTCATATTCACTGAACTGTACCTTACAGACAATGTCCTAGACTGCTCCATCACCATTCCTGGCTATGTCTTGTCCCATCAGCAGAATAGACTAACCCAGAGCAGTTAGAATCATATCATTCAATTGGGAGGAAGTGAGCATGGAAAACTTCAGTAATGACTCCAGACCCCATGAAGGCTTGCAGAATCAAGTCAAAATATGGTCAAGGCTTGATCACCACTTGGAAGAAGCTAGCCACATCCTAACAGGATGGACTTGTGGAATGTAGTGAGAGCAACAAAAGGGAAATCCTGACTCCTCATCCTCACTAATCTGCCTGCCACAAATGCATATTTTCCTAACAATACTGGTAGGAGTGACAACCTCACAATCCTTGTGGAGATGAAGTCCTACCTTCATTGTAAAGACACCTTCCATTATGTTGTGTGACTCCACCACGTACTAAATGTGATAGATATAGAACATGTCTAGTAGATGAAAACCTTCAGTGCGAAGGACCGTCAGCATCTGCAGAAATTTATCCAACCATAAACTGTAATCTCCTGGCCAAGCATTTCCCTCATTCCCCCTACATCACAGGACCGACCTTGTGTTCAAGGAGCAATGTTGAAAAGTATGCCAGGAGGAACAGCAGCTGGCAAAACTATAAATGAAGTATCAATCTGGTGAAGATAAAACATAAGATGAATGGCATGCTGGAAAGTTAAATTAGTGTGTGCTAGTCAGAGCTAAGAGAACCCACAACCAACGGATTAGGTCAACGCTCTGAGGTCTAACATGTAGTCATGAACGATTTTGAATAGGATAGTGAAGAAGGTGTTTGGTATGCGCACTTTTATTGGTCAGTGCATTGAGTATAGGAGTTGGGAGATCATGTTGCGGCTGCACAGGACATTGGTTTGGCCACTTTTAGAATATTGCTTGCACTTCTGGTCTCCATCCTATAGGAAGGATGTTGTGAAATTAGAAAGATTTACAAGGAGATTGCCAGGGTTGAAGGGTTTGAGCTATAGGGAGAGGCTGATTAGGCTGGGGCTATTTTCCCTGGAGTGTCGGAGGCAGAGGGGTGACCTTATAGAGGTTTATGAAATCATGGGGGGCATAGATAGGGTAAGTACAAGATCTTTTCCCTGGGTGTGGGAGGCCAAAACTAGAGGACATAGGTTTAACATGAGAGGGGAAAGATTTAAAAGGGACCTAAGGGGCAACTTGTTCATGCAGAGGGTGGTGTGTGTATGGAATGAGCTGCCAGAAGAAGTGGTGGAGGCTGGTATGATTACAACATTTAAAAGGCATCTGGATGGGTTTATGAATAGAAAGGGTTTAGAGGGATATGGGCCAAATGCTGGCAAATGGGACTAGATTAATTTGGGATATCTGGTCGGCATGGACGAGTTGGACTGAAGGGTCTGTTTCTGCGCTATGACTCTCTGAATACAGACAGCTAATGTGAGCAGAATGCTCCATGAACATCCCCATTTTGAATGATGGCAGAGTTCATTTTCTGTGTGCTAGAGACAACGCTGATGTGTTTGCAATCATCTTAACAATGATTAACATGATGTGTAGCTAACGACATTTCTCACAGTCTTTTTACTGAAATCAATTTTTACTCTAAAATAACTTTCATAAGTCACTTTGATAGTTTCCAGGGAGATAGCTTAATATTCCATCCAACTTTTTAAGCATTGTCCAATTGTTATTATTGTTATTATTCAGTTTGATTATTGGTGGGTCATGTTTTGAATTTTCAATTTCTGATTCATTTTTAAATCATTCTGATATGTTTATTTCACTCCCCACTTCTTTCATGACTGTAAATACATTTTGTTCCTGTCTATCCTACCTGTCATGGCTGTAACATGTTAACATGACACACTTCTGATATTTCATCCTGTCTACAGTACTCGCTAAGTTTCTTATGGATTCAGTATGGTCCAGTGAAATTAGCTTTTAATGGTTCCCAAGAGATAGGTAATAGTATGAAGAGCTTGCTTCCAGAGACAAAATTTTAATTTTGAGCTTTTTATTTGCTCCAGTTTTCATCATTTGAGCATTTTTCAATTGCTGATGTTTTCCAAAAATCAATGACCTGCTATTTGAATTTTGTGAGCAAATCATAAAATTTTGTTCTGATATTTGATGGAACTACCACAGATGCTTTACCCCTCATTCCTCATTGGGTTGTATTAGAAGTGATCTCCATTTCCTCATTAACACTTTGTCCTTTAAATAATAACATTCAGGTATAAATTCTTACCTCAAATTAATGTCTTCTCCTTCTTTAAGCCCTCTGAAAGACAATAATATTATCAGCCACCATCAGCAACTGCATTGCTCCACTGTTTTTCAGTATCTGTTTGGTTTACCTCCTTGAATAGAAGATTAAGAAAATATCTCTTGCTTTGAAAATAATATATTCAGAACCTTGAATGTCAATAATTGAGGAAGAGCTTTCTTCGCAGCCCCAAGCTATCTCTTCTTTCCTTTGAGATTCTAAGGGTAAACACTCCATTTGTAACACTGCTACAGTTCTACTCCATTTCCTTACCTGGCAAACCAGTTTCTGAAAATTCCTTAGGTTTTCTACCAATGCAATTAGTCTCCCATTTAAGTTCCAGCAAACGGCTTCTGGATGCCTAGCCTTATTACAATGGAAACATATTATTTTAAGTATATCACTTCTGGATTCTTGCCTTTTTTCCTTTATTATTTTGGGTATCCTTCTGTCTGTTTCCTAAAACTATTTCATTTTCCATTCCCTGTGCTTGTGAGATGCCACACATATAGGCCGTATGTCCCAAAGACTGGACAAACAGCGTATCCTTTCAGCTGTTCACAACAAGCAAGGTATTGTCCATATCCAAGCAGTCCATGCTTGCAAAACTCACAACATAGTGTACAACATTAGAAGTGATTGTGTAGTTGAACAACATTTATTGGATAGTCCTGATAGTGAGTGTAATTCTTTGCACAATCAATTAAGGACTGTCTGTCAGGGCTTGCAGTGTGCCATGCTTGCATGTACTGGAGGCTACATATATTTAAGACAGAAGAAACATGAAAATGCATTGTGTCTGTTACAACTCAACAAATAGGTAACAGCAATTTGCTGGCTCATTTCGCAAGGAAATGTCTTGAACAATCAGTGTCAAGTTGCTTTAGTTTGAAATGTAAGCAGAGACTGGCAATTTACTGTCAATCATCATTATTTGGCATTTTCTCCATGGAAATACCTCTACCTTCACCTATCAATATATCAGCACTCATCTTTCATGCAGTACCTATGTTAATATTCCCCTTGTATGCTATTCTTGCAAATTATCCTGACGATTGCAAAGCAAAAAGCTTCAGCAATATGTATCCTTTTACAGCTATATATTATAAATTTCCATCCTAAGGTACAGTTTCTTTCATTGCCTATACAGTTGTAGCAAGACTTTCCTACATCTACCCTTCAAAATCAAACTGCATACTCACTGGTTGGGTTCAGTCACCAACAGCCAAGAGTGGGATTTTTATCTCCTGTAGCCCACAAATGCTAAACAGTTAGCAGTCTCCTAATGGGCAAGTAGAGATCAGCTAACTCAACATCGGTGGATCCAACATGTGACCTTCCTGTTGTATATACATCAGGATGGCATTTCATGGTACAATTCTGTCCCAACACTCCAGAATCCATTCACCCAGCACAATCCATTTCTTTGTATAAAAGTTACTATGCTCATTCTCACAGGCTATGCAGCATCACCATGCAGTTCACGAAGTATCATACATTGCCAAGGACATCACTGATCACCGCGCCTTTGGTTATATTTGTGGCAAAGAAGGGAATCACCGCTTTGTGGCGATAAAGACATCCCAAGCAGTGAGTGTGAATTTTCTTTTTTAAATACTTTTCTCAGCATCATATTAATATAGGTATAGAATGAACACAGTCTGAAATAAATGGAAACATTGCATTTAACAGTTAATAAGATAGGGTTGTTGACTTTATTTAACCATTTTATAAGTGATGCAGACTTGGATGTGTTCATGCAACAACCTCTGGTGCTCAGTAAACCTGTACTGTACACACCATGCAATCTTTGCTCTTATTTTGATGTTAGGCTGAACCTGTAATTCTTGACCTGCGAGATCTTTTTCAACTCATCTATGAACTGAAACTTCGAGAGGAGAAGGAGAAAATGGCACAAAAGGACAAGCAGTGTGAGCAAGCAGTCTATCAGGTAAAAATATCCACATCCTTCCATAGTATGATGATGAAGAGCTGAACTGATAGCATTCTATTTACTAACCATTTCCTGCAATGCAGTTTATGCATAACAGAAAACAAATTAAAAATCTTTGTTTATAAAATAGTTACTTTTATTAATTGTACATCTTTAGGAGAAAAATAACTCTCTGGTAATTATCTATATGAAACATACATTTACTTTTATTTATGCCATCAATTTAATATTTTAATTATAGGTTTGTTTCAATCATTTAGCAGTTTGTGCTCTTCATCAGTAAGAGTAGAAAAGTGGTATTGTTACCCTTGCAAGGAGGTTTTGGTAATTTCACTTCCTCATGTATATACTGGAAGTTCACGTTGATTTCCAGGACACTTTACAGATGTGTGAAGTACTCCATGAATTTTTGTTTTGCAATTTATTTCTGCATGGAGTGATTTTTATGAGACATGAAAATCGAGTTCAGTAGTGCTGCTGCAACACAAATAACATTAATCATGTCTCAGATGTACAAACACCACTGGGCAGGTTTGTCAAATTGTGTCAAGTAACAAAATCTTATGGATCAGTTTTCTAAGTACGGAAGTTATCACTTTTTTATCTCTTCAATTTTTTTTTCAAATATGATTCCTGAGCCCAACAAACCAGAAAAGTTTAATAACCAACAAAGGAATCTAGGCCACTGCTATTGAGAGAAAAATAGCTCCTGATGCCATGTAGAAACCTCCCTACTATGCAACCAACGGCATCTCAGAAGTTCCAGTTCCAATTTCACAATGTTTACTTCAACCACCAATACAAAAGATCCAAGCAACACAATGAGAGAATATTTGTGAGAAAATATGCAAATTGTGTACAACACTTTAAGTGATACCTCCAAGAGGGTGGAGGAGATCCTAATTGAATTTGTTTTTTACTCTGCTTGATGGCCAAATATCAGTAAATTACATATTTGTCCGTAGTCAGGATTGAGAAAACCAAGCATTTTAATTGTCTTAATCATTAATCTCCCTTAAGGCAGTTTAATAGAGGGTGGCCATCCGCTTCAAATATGGCTGCCTTATTTCAGTTTACCTCTTATAGAACAACCTCCAATTCTTCAGTAACTGAACCAATTCTTCTCTCATTACCTTTTTGTACTATTCTTGATCATTCCTCAGCTATTCTGCTGCTGCTTCAACTTCTTTAATGGTTTGATTTAAGAGCAGTGCCTATCTAAGGGTTACCTTTAAAGTTTTCGAGAAGATTTGTTGCTCGGGTTATGGGATGAGTTTGTAGACATGCACATCGAGCTGGTGGGTTTCGTTGCAAATGTTTTGTCACCCTGCTAGGTAACATCGTCAGTGCGCCTCCAGTGAAGCATCGGTGTTCTGTCCCATTTGGTATTTATATGTCTCGGTTTGTTGGTGTGGTTGGTATTACTTCCGGTTCTGTTTCCCAGTGGTTTGTACACAGGGTATAATTCAATGTGTTTGTTGATGGAGTTCCGTTTGGAATACCAGGCTTCCAGGAATTCCCTGGCGTGTCTCTGTTTGGCTTGTGCGATTATCGATGTGTTGTCTCAGTTGAATTTGTGTCCCTTGTCCGTGCATAGTGAGACAAGTGAGAATTGGTTGTGTCTCTTAGTGGTTAGTTGGTTTCATATATTCGTAATGTCAGTTTTCTTCTGGTTTGGCCTATGTAGTGTTTCTCACAGTCCTTGCAAGGTATTTTGCATGTTACCCCAGTTTTGCTGGTTTTGGGAATAGGATCCTTTACGTTCGTCAGTAGCTGTCATAGGGTGGTTGTCGGTTTAAGGGCTACTCGATACCTAGCAGTCTGTGGAATAGTCTTGTGGTCATCTCTGAAATGTCCTTGATGTATGATAGGGTGATTGATGAGTCTGGTCGTGTCGTGTCTTCCTATTGTGGTTGGTCTCGGAGGTAATGGCGGATTTTGCTTTTCGGGTATCCATTCCTTTTGAAGACTCCAAATGGGTGCTCCTGTTCTGCTTTGCGTAGTTCCGGGTTGCTGCAATGTGTTGTGGCTCGTTCAAATAGTATCCTGATGCAGCTCTGTTTGTGGGCGTTGGGGTGGTTGCTGGTGTAATTGAATATCTGGTCTGTATGTGAGGTCTTTCTATATACACTAGTCTGGAATTCCCCACTGTTTTTGCATTCTACCGTTATGTCCAGGAAGAGTAGTCGGTTGTTGTTCTCTTTTTCTTTTGTTAATTTTATCCCGGTAAGGATGTTGTTCATGTGTTGGTGGGTTTCTTCTAGTTTTGTGCACTTAATAACCATGAAGGTGCCATCCACATATCAGACCCAGAGTCTGGGTTGTATAGTGGGGGGCACTGTCCATTCTAACCTTTGCATTACTGCTTGTGCAATCAGTCCTGATATTGGGGATCCCATTGGTGTTCCGTTGATTTGTTTGCATATGCTGTCATTGAAGGTGAAGTGTGTTGTGAAGCACAGATCTAGTAGTTTTATGGTGGTGTCCTTATTGATGTTGGTGTCCTGGGTTGCCTGCCTACTTGATTCATCCAGCAGTGTGGCAATTGTTTCTTTGGCTAGGTCAAGGTTTATGGATGTAAATAGTGCTGTTACATCGAAGGATATCATTATCTCGCCCTCTTCTATCCTAGTGTTGAGGAATTCTTAGGATGAGTGAATGGAGTGGGTAGTGTTGTCCACTAAGTATTTCAATTTCTGTTGTAGTTCTTTGGCAAGTCTATATGTTGGTTTGCCTGGCAGTGAGACAACGGGTCTGAGGGGTCCCCCAGTTTGTGTACCTTAGGGAGTCCGTAGAAACGGGGTGTGTTGGATCTCTCTGGCTTCATTTTTTGGTAATCTGTCTTGCTGATGTCTCCTGAGTTGTGTCATTTCTTCAGGATCGTTGTAATCTGGTTTCCTTACTGTGGTGTCGGGTCTATCACCATCTGTTGGTAGGTGTCAGTATCTGCTAGTGCATTAGCTTTCTCAGTGTATGGGGTTCTATTGAGAATTACTGTCATACGTCCTTTGTCCATTGGTAAGATTACAGTGTTCCTGTCTTTCTTAAGTCTTTCCAGGGCTTTCCTCTATTCTGCGTTGAATGTGTTCCACTTTCCTTTTTTGCTCAGTCATCTGTCAGTCTGGTACTTCTTCTGTGTGTCTATTGTTCTGTAGTGTTGATTCCAGCGCAGCAACAAAGTCAGTCTTTTTGGCGCCCCTGTAGTTATAATTCAGTCTGCATACTAAGATAGACTTCTCAAGGTTTGTAAGTGGTTGATCCGAGATGTTTTTAATCCATGAATCACTAATCATCCTACCATACATCAAGGACATATCAGAGATGACCACAAGACTACTCAGACCGCTAGGTATCGAGTAGCCCACAAACCAACAACCACCCTACGACAGCTACTGACGAACATAAAGGATCCCATAACCACAACCAGCAAAACTGGGGTAATATGCAAAACACCTTGCAAGGACTGTGAGAAACACTACATAGGCCAAACTGGACAAAAATTGACAATATGGATACATGAACACCAACCAGCCACCAAGAGACACAACCAATTCTCACTTGTCTCACTAAGCACGGACAACGAGGGACACGAATTCAACTGGGACAACACATCCATAGTCACATAAGCCAAACAGAAACTTGCCAGGGAATTCCTGGAGGTCTGGTATTCCAACCGGAACTCCAACAACAAACACGTTGAATTAGACCCTGTGTACAAACCACTGAGAAACAAAACCTGAAGCAATACCAAACACCCCAGCAAATCGAAGCATATAAATAACAAGTGGAACAGAACGCCAACACTTCACCGAAGATGCACTGATGATGTTACTGAACAGGGTGACGAACCGTCTGCAACCAAACCCACCAGCTTGGTGAACATGTCAACAACTTAAGTGTTATCTTTCCACGTAACTGTGCATAGGTCACCAAGTATAAAATTTTGCCAAATTCTCTTTGAAGCCTATGGTTGGGCTCAGTTTGACAAGATGTCTTTCATTTCTGAACCCTATTACATATTCTAATCACCTGAACCCAGTTTCCAACAGATGGATGTCCTGCAATGTATGACCATTCTTATATCAATAATAGGTTGATCTTAAACAGACTGTATATTCTTGTTTGCAGAAGGTACAAGGTAGAGTATTATTGGTGCATTGGTACAAGTGGGAATTTTCTTCATATTTTACTATTGAGGAAAAGGCTTTGGTTAATTGAAACTGTGCTTTACATTGACCTGCTGTCAATCTTATTACATGGGCTGAGGGAGTGGAATGATCTAATGTACAAAATACTCATTCTTGCTGAGCATACAACAAGAAACAAGATTAACTGAAGAAATCATGCAAATCAATGATAGTTTTTAATTGTTCCAGCTTATAATTCAGAAACAAGAACAGCTTTTATTTGAATAGCGTATTTAAATTATTGCTACTCTCTACTTTGCAATCTTCTCGTATGCATCTTGCCCCAAATATGCTTTGTCTGATACTTCTGCTGATTTTCTTTCCCTTTGCATTTCTGACTCATTCTAATTCAGACAATTTTGGAGGAAGATGTGGAAGATCCTGTCTATCAGGTAATTTTGGGAATCTTATCACAATATTGAAAAATAAAGGTAGTTGAGAGGTTTACTTATTATCTTGAAGATAAAGGGATAGTTTTATAAAATTTGCTTCTTGAATCCAATTGTATTTGATTTAATATATTAAATCTATTGGAAAGATTGGACAACACAATTTGATTTTCAATAGGCATATACAGCAACAGCCGAGGTTTCACAATCTTTCAAGTATTTAAATGGACTGGCACCCATTTATTATCTTAATCTTGTGTAAGAAATGGATGCAATGAAATTTTGATTGTGTAAATGAAACAAGTACAACATTTTTTCCCATTTTTTAGCAAAATCAAATTTACAACATAGCTTGTTAAGGTCTCACCAGGTTCATATTGAAATCTATATATCTCCATTTCCCTCATTTTCTGTTTTTTTTTGTATTTCTTCTCAATTCATGATCCCATTTCTTAGATGGAGTAAATCATGCTGTACGGTTTCTAACAACCTATCTGCATTCCTTACCCAAATAGTCATTCAACATTAGTGAGTATTAGTAATCAAACAGAGCTCAGCTTATCTAATGTCCATATTAATATATTTTTCAACAGAAGTGACTCGATAGTGACTAGGAATAGTGTATGTGGAAACACTTCAATTTTTCCATCTTTAGTGAATGGCTCCATAGAACTAAAGTATTTACAGAGATAGTGGGAACTGCCGATGCTGGAGAATCTGAGATGACAAGGTGTAGAGCTGGATGAACACAGCAGGCCAAGCAGCATCAGAGGAGCAGGAAAGCTGACATTTCGGGTCTGGACCCTTCTTCAGAAAGTATTTACAGTAAGCTGTTGATTGAAACCTCCTAAACCAAATAGTCATTTCTCACCATTATAAAGATAATAATAGCATTTTGGGTCTACCTGCACCAAATGGACTTCAGCAGTTCAAGAAGGCAGCTTACCACTACATTTTTAGGGGCAATTAGGGATGAGCAATAAATGCTCAGCTGGCAAAGTCCACATCTACTGCATGAATAAAATCAAATATATCTGCTTAAGGACAGACTAATCAAAGTACGACTGGAACTTGGTGGTTGGATTAATTGAATCCAAAACAATAGCTTTGTCAATGGGGACATGGCAGATAGTTTTCAATTCTATCCTGGTGTCTGTTTTGGCTCAGTGCTAGACAATGCTTGACTTTAAGTCAGAAAGTAGGGGATCAAATCCCACCATAATGTTCTATTGAGTGCTGTACAGAAGAGCAACTGTTGTTTAGATGAAATGCTTAATTGAGTGCTCTGAGGCGCATGGCAGAACTTGAAGATCATCAGAGGATTTCTCTTTCCCAAAAAAAAGTTTTCCTGGTTTTTGGTCTCATTGATTTTTTTTAGAACCTTGCTTTGTGCTAATTAGCTGTTACATTTACCAACACAATAATGATTCAATGACTGTAAAGACTATTGGGACCTCTTGAGGACATTATAGGTGTTATTAATGAAGATGAAAGTAAAGGCCTCCTAGTCCATTAAGTAGGCAACATGATCATGATGGGTACTTTCTTCACCCAAGTTAATTGTGTTGAGTTCTGCCTAGATTAACTGTAACATTCTTTCAAAGAAGTTAAGCTAAACTGACAACATGGGGACTGGCCCACTGACTGCACATACTGAGAAGCCATAGTTACACAGCCTATGATTATCCATTTGTTGATTTCGATTGATGAAATTTTACAGGCAGTGCAGCCATTGGCAAGCTATTTTGCAAGCAAAATGAGTCCTAAAATGTTCCTAGAGTATGCAGTCATGTTTTTACTTGTATCATCTACCTGCTTTGAATTTGTTCTCTTTATGAGCCTCCTCAGAATGGATTCCAACTGCATTAATGACCAATCTTTCAGCAGTCAGTTTTTTAACACTGGCTGTTTTTCTGTAATCCTTCAAAAGCCTGAGTCAAGTAACAACAAAAGAAATGTAATCCTCCAGAAGACAAATGTGTGTCAGACCTTGAAATGTGGTTTTCATTTGTAAAATATACTGGGCAAGTGCAGCAATTCAATCCAAACAATTGACTCACCTCTGGAGGATTATCTTTGATTCTCCTTCAAACTCATTCTTATATTTGCCAGCTAGTTTGAGCTTTCAGTTCTGGCTGTGAGACTTTTCATCTTAAATGGAGGGGACATTCTGATATAATTCACTGTCACCCATCTGGACCACATCTGATGAGAGAATCATGATGTGCTGATGATTGTCAGAGAAAATTACCCAATGATCATATGAGAAGCAAATAACAGTAAATGTGTTTCAGATTATTTATGTTCTCTGGTACTTTGACTACTGTTTAAATTCTTTTGGGTACTGCATTGGTATGATCCTTAAGTGATGTGCAAAAGTCATAGAATTTGGGTTAGATAGTGTCTAGCAAAAGGGATATTAAGAGATTGATAACGTTACTGACTGGTGGCCAGAATTTTGTTATAAAATAAGATTCCTATTGATGAGACTGAAAGCTGGAGTTACCATGCCTCGGCCACTTGCTAGACATGGAGCTGTCATTGAGCCTGCCATCTCAAGAAATGTCAGTGGAGGTTCCTTGTCCTTCAGATGGCCAGCTGCCTCCAGGAATTTGACAAGGAGAAACTGTGCCTGTTCCAAATCACATCTGCAGAAAAATTAGAAATGCTGGTTTTGGGGTCAGGACATGAGATTCCCACTTCTTCTGGCATTTTTGCCATATCAGAGCAGCTCTCCATGATGGTGACGACTGGGGTCATTGATAGCGCTAAAATAAAATAATTATGTTTTTAACCTCTTTATTTCTCCAGGATATTCTGTGAATTGGATGATTTAATTTTGAGTCCCACACAAGGAAGCCAACAATTATGTGGGACATACAGGAAAATGGAGTTAAAACAAAAATCAAATCAGCCATTGTCTTATTGAATAGTGGAGCAGACTTGAAGGGCTGATTGGCCTACTCCCGCTTCTAAGTCATATGTTCCTAATGTATGAAACATAAAGCCATATCACTCATAGCAAGATCACACAGTTTGATAATGACCAGATATTCTGTTTATGTAGTGCTAACTGAGAGGTAAATATAGGTCAAGACACATAGAATAGTTTCCCTTCTCTTTTTCGGAATACAGCCATGAGATCATTTACGTGCATTGAACATTATGGAGACTCTTGTCTTAGCATCTTATCTGAAAGACGACACCTCTGACAATGCAGAACTCCCTCAGGACAGCATCTTTGGTTCTTCCATGGTGGCAGTGTTCAGATTAATGCTTTTATTTATAAACAAAAACACAGCTCCACAGCAGCCACTTCCTAATTTGTTCCAGGCTGTTTTATGCAAAAAAAGTCGCTCATTGAAATGTGAGAAGTGGCTGATCTATTAAACTTGGCTGGACTTCTCTGATGCCATTCATGGACAGGCCAGTATTCACTAGGTCACATCTCGAACCAAAAATTAAAATCAACCACTGAAATGATTAAGCTCAGTCTTGGTTTTATAATTAATTCCCGGCAGAATCATCCATCAGGGTCAATATGGGGCCAAAACAGAAATGGTTGAAAGTGTGGTTTCATGCTGCCTGTCAATTGTACCAGTATACTAGCACTATCTTTTCCTTGAGCTTTTTTTGGAAAGTCCAGGTTGAGGATCAAGCCACAGTTGGTTAATTGTGATAATTATCAGCACAATCAAAGTCATTGATCGAAGTCTAACTTGATAATTCTGATTGGTCTGCAGGCCTCGTATCATACCATTAGCAGTAGCACAAAAGATCTACAGGTCACCAAATGGCCAGCTTCCCCATCCATCTGGTCACAAAAGAAGATTAGTTTCCCCTTTGCAATGCTGGCAAGGCAGCTGTGGTCAAATCTTTTAAAAATGCTAAAAGCGTGTCACAAATGGAGACCACGTCTATCTTGCCTTACCTACAAAGGCAGACTGAATCTCCTGCCATGCAGGGAACCTCCTATTGGCCTTAATAATTCTAACAGTACATATATTGAGCTTAACTGAACAGCAAGTATTCCCACTGACTTTTAATTGGCCAAATAATGGGAAGCCAGGTGATGTCTTACTTGGTCTGGCCTACATGGAAGTCCAAATCCAGAACAACGTGGGTGACTGTTAACTGCCCTCTGAAACGACCAATCAGTATGAAGGCAATCAGGGATGAATAATTGCCAGTGACACCAATATTCCATGAAAGAATTTTTTAAAAAAAATACACACTATAGCTTTGCCCACAAAATAAGTGCAGCGAGTTGAGGAATTTCTAGCTATTAACGTCTAATGTTTTCATTTATTTTCACAAATCTGTCATTTGTCTTCTATCAAATGTATTCTCCATGTATCATGCTGTAAATTCATTTTCATTTACACCTCTTTTGTTCACTCATTTTCCTCCAATCTAGCTGTATTTCGCGTCACTTCCTTCTATCCAGCTATCTCTTCTACTCAATTATTTTTCCATCCCTTGACTCTACCTGTATGGTAGAGGCAGAATCAGTTTAAAAGCTTTGTAGATCAACTCACAGAACCATATGTGTAACAGCCCTTATATTCAATTGGAACAATGGTATCAAGAAACACAGCATACTCGGCTGAATGTGACACTGCTGCTTTAGTCATTTAATATCAAAAATTATCAAAGATGTATACATTACCATGGAACCACATATCACCTTCTGATGCTCAATTAAATCTCTGTCACAGATATATCAATGACTATTATTTGAATATTAAGTTTGATGACTAAACTCGGAAGGCAACAAATCTAAATTTAGGGTAATTAGGTAAGTCCTTTGATTGTTGAAGTCCTAAGGAGAAATCAATTAGCATTGCAGCCATACTGTAACTGAATCCATGATATTTTGTTTAGAATATAATGATGTTACCTCTGAGTGTAATGGCTTGTTAATTGACAAGCAGAAAATATCTCTAGTGCAAAAAAAAGCGTCCCTTCCAAATATTATTTGTAACAGAACACCAAAGTTGCCCCAATTGTCCCAACAGGTTTTTCAGTGTATAGCTCAGCTGTACAAGATTGGCCCAAGTTAGACCCCCCCAGTCTCTGACCTCAATCAGTGGCAATAGAATCACTAAAATTATCTTTAGAACCTCAGGATTTGGCAGAAGTCTCTTATCACTTCTCCACAACTTGGCTGGAAATGCAGACTTGCAGATGACAGTAAGGACTGGATTGATGATTCCTTTTGTAAAATATCAATTCAACACCATTATTCAAGCTCACACAATTAATAAGGAACATTTTAATAGCTAACACTGCACTACTGTTGTCAATGAAGTTGCACTCCATCAAGAGTTGAATCTTTCAGGAAGTGATACAATTGTTGTCGAAAAAAGATGCAAAAGTCATAAAGATCAATTTGGATCCAAGTGTTCAGTTTGTGATTAACTGTGTTAATAATTTGTATATAAGGCTTAGTGACCCCATAATCGATATGTCAACTCTAAACTGCAGTCCTGCCACTTCTAGTCATGAAAAGTGGTGAATAGTTGAAAATTAATAAGAAAGAGGAAGTCAAAAAATTCCCAACGTCGAAGACATTGGAGACACCATATCATTGAAAAAGACAATCATTTGAATCATTTGCAACTATTTTCAGCCATGACCACCTCCTGATGTCACCACCAAAACAGCTGCCTTTTAGACACTTACCATGATATCAAGGCACAACTGAGTGGTGCAGCAAAAGTTCTGAGAACAGACCACGTTCCCATGATAGTGCTGAAGACTTGTGCTCCTGAATCGGCCACACCTCCAGCTAGGTTGTTACAATACAGTAACAATACTGGCATAGAATTATGCCTGTGCCAACTGAATAAACTACAATCCATTCTAGTTATATTATCAACCTGTTCAGTTTCATTACACACCTCTGGAGCAGGTGGGATTTGAAATCAGACCTTCTGACCCAAAGATAGGGAAACGGCCATTGTATCATAACAGCCATAGTCAACAATTCCAATCCTACTTTCCAGCATCTGATATGTAGCCGTGCAGATTCCATTTAAATGAGTTGAAGGTTTCCATATCAACCCCTAAACTAAGCAGCAAACTCCAAACACCAACCATCATCTGGATGATTTTTGTTTAATCATGTCACGTCTAATCATCTATTAATCACCATAGACTAATACCCCTGGTAATTGACCTTTCCTTTAGGGGAAGCAGATGTTATGCTGCCTGCTCTGTCTAAGCTCCTCATTATTTTGTACACTTTAATTATATCACATCACAGCCTCCTCCATTCTAAGCAAAACAATTCTAGCCTACCCAATCTTTCTTGATAGCTACAATTTTCAGGCCCTGGCAACATTCCTGTAAATCTCTTCTGTATTCTCCCTAGAGAAATTATGCCCTTTTTGTAATGTGGTGACTAGAACTGTATGCAAAACTCCAGTTAATGTGGCCTAACCAATGTTTTAAATAGTTCCAGTATTGCATCTCCACTTTTGTATTTGATATCACACCCACTGAAAGAAAGCAGCTTTATCTTCCTGTTCTGCTGCCTTCAGGGACTGGTGGACTTGAATTCATGTTTCTACACATCTAAATATGCTTCCATTTACTGTGTAACCCTTTCTATGCTTGTCCTCCCCAAGTACATAACATGTCACTTCATTGGATGATTTTAATTTGCCACTTTTTCATTCATTCAACCAAACCATTCATATCGTAATGCAGTCAAGAGTCGTCTGCTTCACTGCTAACTACGTGGCCAATTTTTCTGTTGCCTGCAAATTTTCCAATCATGCCTTCTGTATTTAAGCCTAAATCATTAATATATACCACAAGCTGAAAGGGAACCAACACTAAGCCCAGTGGAACGTCACTAGAAACCACTTTCCATTCACAAAATTATCTGTTGACTTTTACAAAATAAAAACCAAAACAACTGTGGATGCTGTAAATCAGAGATTTCCTAAGACTGAATCTAGAATTGCATTCTCTGTCATTGAACTTGTTATATACTAGCTAAAAGGCTAAAAAAAAAAAGCAGTTCAAGAATTTTGAGCCTTCTGGGTCTTTCAAACTGTTTGCATCCCAGTTAATGTTTGGGTAGTTACAGTCCCAGGTATTAAGCCCAAGTATTTTTGCACTCATAAATTTTGCTTTTCTATCTCCCTCCAACTATTGAGGCTCTACAGTACATGTCTAGCTGTGTAGCTGCCCATTTTTCTTTCTGAGCTCAAACTATATTGTCTCATTTGGTGCTTCATTCAGTAAAGCATCCCACTTCACTGATGTAATTCATTGTTTAACCAATAATGCTACATCCCCACATTTTTTCTTAATCCCCTTCTTTGTCCTGCTTGAAGACACAATATCCAAGGATGTTGAGATACCATTTTTGCCCCTTGAAGCAAAGTTTCCAATAGAGCAATGGTATCATGCTACCATGTACCTCTCTGTGCCCTCAGCTCATCAGTAATTTTTTGATACAGTCCTCACATTTAATATATATGTTTTAATGCTGCCATATTCCTATGCTGTACATTTTGTTAGTTTCTGCTTCCTCTGCCTTTATGTCACTCACTGAAATTCTGCCATCTATTTCCTGCCTGAATTTTCACTCAGATTCCCATCCCACTGCCAGTCTAGCTTATATTTCTCCCAACTGCACTAGCAAACCTCTCTGCTGGATATTTATTCCAATTCTGTTCAACTATAGGCCAAACAGTGCATGGGTGAGACAGCCTCAAGGAGTAATAAAGTTTAGAATTTTCCTTCAATTTAGCAATTAACTAAACACTAATCTTTAAATTAAGCAAAGTTAAGTTTTATTGCAGCCTTTAATAAACTGTATACAAGATCTGAGAGAATCTGTAGCTAGATAATTAGTGACTGGCTTAAAACCTTTTATTTGAAGCTTGAGTCAGTTACTTTCTTTAGTACAGATAGAAGCACATATAGGTATCTTGTGACACACTGGTATTGTCTCTACATCTGGGCTAGGACATCCGCGTTCAAATCTCTCCTGTCCATGGGGATCCATCATAATATGTCCAAATAGATCAGCCCCTGAGGTGATTGTGGTAATTTAAAATGTCTGAATATACACCGTACTATGCGCAAACAAAACAGGCTAAATCCAGACCCACCCATCACATCTGCTCTTAATCATCAGTAAAATGATTGAACTATTGATGAAATGTTCAGAAATACCTGCACTTGTTGCTCAGTTTGGTTTCCATTGGGAATACTGGGCTCTAGACCTCATACAGCTTCAGACTAAACACAGACAGAAGGGTTGGGTCTCAGATGTGATGAGAACAGCTTCAAGGCACCACATGTGTCAGACAATTAAAGCCAATGTAGATAGTTTCTTGTTAGGCAAAGGAAAGATAAATTATTAGAGAAAAGTGGGAATGTGGAATTTAGAACACAAATAGATCAGCTATCACCTTATTTAATTGTGGAGCAGGCTTGAAATGCCAATTGATCTAATTCTGCTCATAATTTGTATGTTAGTATTTAATTATCATTTTAATTAAAAAAAGAGCCTAACCATTTTCTGTTGACAGTCAATGGCATTAACATTGCCAAATGAATCACCATTAATCATCATCATTAACAATAAAATTAACTGGACCAGTTGTATAACACCCATAACCCCACAAAACTCCCAAAGAGCAGAACAGACAAGTAAGGAAGATAATGCAATATACTCCACTTTCCTGAATGAATGCAGCTCCAAGAAAATTAATACATTCAGGACAAAGGAACTACTTGATTGGTACCTGATCCATTACCTTAAAGCTTCACTCCCCAAATTACCAATGTACTGTGCCTGCCTGTGCACCCATCTACAAAGTGCAATGCAGCAACTTGCCAAGTCTTTTTTGACAGTGCGTTCCAAACCCACAACCCACCTATAAGAACAAAGCACATGGGAACACCAAGATCTCCAAGTTCTGCTCCAAGTCACAAGCCACCCTGGCTTGGAAGTATATTTCTGTTCCATCACTGTCATTGTGGAAAAAACCTGGGCCTTCTGCCTAAAGTATTTAATATGTATCACCAGGACTGCAGTAATTCAAGAACATGGCTCATCAATATCTTTTCAAGTATAATTATGGATGAAAAATAACTGACTGGCCAGCAACATCCGGAATGAATGAACAGGAGCTTTTTTTTTGAAAAGATTCATTCTTACTCTAAATAATTAAAATGAATACTTCACATGCAAGAGTTTAGATATTTATGTTTGTAATTTACCTAAAGTGTTCACATCTGAACTGTTTGACTTTGACTTTGAAATTTGGTGAGAAATTGTTGTGTTGGATTAAACTTCTAAGAGGATCTGGTATTCCTGAGCATTGGTGAACATTTGTCTTGATTGAAATATGAATGATTAATAATTTCAAATCTCTGAGCCCTGCTTTTTTGACATTTAATGCAGTATACAAAGTGTACTTAATATCAGCAATCTCGGATTATTGGATTATTACCAAGGTAAACAGCCACTGTTTCTGTGCTTCAAGCTTACATGTAGCTCTGTGCATCTCTCTACACATGTGAAATATTATAAAATTGCTGCTCTTATTCTAGCTTTTGTTTTATTTTTGTTTCTACTTCTTAATTCATTATGTGCTTTCCTACTATTTGCCTTTGTGCTTTCCATTTGTGCTGCCAATGTAACAGTACATTGTATTTGAGGCTGGACATGAACCAATCCGTGAAACAGAGGAGAGCATTTATCAGGTACAAACTTTTGATCTGTTTGAGTGATTTTCATTATTAATATAGTGGACACATTCACTCACAAAGATTTATGCTCAGTAATTCATATTACAATCAAACGTGGCTGCAGAATGAAAATGATTCATAACTTATTAGCCTCCAGAAGGTTTACTTTTCAAAATGCAGAGATATTTGTTATCTTATTTAAGAGTTAAGACATTGTTATCATAGCTATCAATGTTCGTTCCATTTAAAAATTATTTTTGACTTAATAGCTAGTAGTTTAAAAATGGCTGACACTTTGTTAATGATCATGGTCTAATTGTAGCAAAAACTAATTAATGTTTCAGTATCATAATAAAGTGGTACTTTATGCAAGTTTAAAAAGTTTCATTTGTGAGATTGTTAGTGTTCCATTAAGATGTCTTTGGTACAAAGCTGAGGATGCTGTAAATAGATCCACTGCAACTACAAACAGAATGGAGGAAGTTATCATCTATAATCTTAAAATAACTACTGACATCAATTTCATGTTGCAGTTGTCTAGGAAACAAGAAAATAATTCAATCATTTGATGCTGTGACTTTGTAAATGCATTAGCAACAGTTGCTAAGTGGGGCAGCTCTTACAGTGTCGCCAATTTAATTTGTTAAATTCCTAATGGTCTGAATAACCCTGAGCATTATTTAAACTGGATGAATTTGTTCAAAATGTCATGCCTGTTGAAATGTTAAAATTGTTTTCTGTTTGCTGTAATTTGTGATACCACTTTCAAATACAGCATTTGTCCTACTGGATTATGCAGATACTATGTAATCTGTTTGTAAGCCATGTACAACCTCTCCATGGTATCATCTTCTCATAGCACCTGATATGGTCGAGAGCAGAGAAATCTGTCCCTGTTACAGTTGATCATTTTAACTAGCTTCCAGTGCTCAATATCCATTTTCCTTTGAGCTGTTTATATTTTACTTGAATCTGTAGAAAGAATCTAAGCATTCCAAATCACACAATAATCTTAAAGAGCAGTTTGTGAAATATTAAATGTTTAACATTGGATGTTATCAACACCAATAATAAATGTATTAAATTTGCAAAGCATTTAATGAAACTATGGGCTGGGTATTATTTATAATTCAATGTTGCTCAGAGAGGTAAATATTTACCACAGTTTTGTGTTGGAAATGTGGAAAGAGTTATCAAAATAAAATCACCACTGTGAAATAACTCTCAGTATACATGCAGAATTTTTATTCTCCCTTCAAAATTTAGTAACAGTCACTATAGCTGGTTAGCATGTCTATTACTATTGTCTGACTGAAGTGTCATAGTAACTGTTGGGTAGAGGAGATTTATTGGAACCATATTATCAGAAGATGGAATTGTTTGTAGATTTATTAAGGATCCCTGTTGTCAGCATTCTTTCACCTATGTGAGACGATGGACATGCAGCCAATCTGCTGAGGATAGAATAAATTCACATGGTGCACTTCCGCTGATGTTGAGGAGGCAGGTTCTGCCACAGGTGCTGCGTATGAGGCGGCTCTCAGATGTTCATTGTGGGTTTTTCTTTGGTTTTAGTGCCTGATGGTCAGTTACTGTAACCATAGAACACAATGGTGGCAATGGTGATGCCACCATTCAACTTAAGTATTGGCTTGTGTCTCCCAGCTTTGAAAAATCAATGTTCAGGGCATGCAGACATCCTTGAAGCAGAGCTTTGAGTGACCCACTGGTCTTCTGGTTTCAGCTATCTTGTCATACAGAAAATTCTTCCATCATGCAAATGTACCCAAGCCAACAAAGTCACATCTGCTTGATGAATGCTAGCAAACATGGGAGATCTAAGTTTGAGAGAACTGTCAAATTTGTAATTTTTAGGAGCATACAACTTTAGTATATTTCAATGTACTGTAAAAATAATAAATAATTAGCAATCACATATTGGTAGTTTCCTTCTACTTTTTCAATTAATGCAAAATATGTGATTTTGTTCTTGTTTGGTTTCTTATTAAATTGATTTAGTTGTTAAAATAAAGCTCATGAGAACTGTATTTTAGTTATAGCTTTGAGATTTTTTTCAATTATATAAGGTTTGAGAATGAGATGTACCATACTACATTAGAACATGAAGGCACTGTATATAGTGATGAGCCTGAGTTCTGATGTTCCTCAATCTGCTGAGTTCCTGATCTCAGCTACCCTACTTTAATGTGGCATTGAGAAAACAATTGATTTTTGCTGGTGAGAATAAAGAAAAATTGGCCAGAAAATTATTCCAGGCTCTCTTCGTACAAGTACTTCAGAGAAGTAATGTTGGTGACTGGAAACTGGTCTCTTGGCTCAATAGATTAAAATAAGAAGCCGATTCTTTTAACCCCTGTTGCTTTAGTGATAACTGTATAAATTTTCCCTTTAAGATGAGGAATATTGGAACAGTGAAGTCTATACAATTTTCTCATACAATTCTTTCCAGGTATGAAAGGGGAAAACAATGGAGTATTGATAGAGGACCAGTCCAAGTCTGAAAGGTGTGCGTCAGATAATGTCCCTGTTGCTTTCCCCCTTTGCATAGATAGATTATAAGACATTTACCTAAAACTAATGTTTAGTCAAATGTACCTAACTAAGGCAACCAAGCAAAAAACAGCAGAACATCCTGAACTCCTAACTAACTAGTTTAGACCATGCTGCTTATGTGATTTATGAATCCCACCTTCCCATCCCCACACCACACTCCTGACACCTTACAATATTCCTCCTTTTAACCATTTCTAAATAAAATGTGGCATTGGAACCTTACACTGTGAATCAGCGAGTACTGACTAAATTTGCTACAATCTTGAATATTCCATAGCAGTGGTATGATTGTCATTGTCACAGTTTATCCCCAAGAATGATATATGTATGGCTACACCAGTCAATACTTCTAAATATTTTCGAAACCTCTTTCTTTTAAAATCATCAACAATTGTATATTTTTACTAGAGTGTTGTGATAGCATATGATTGTTTATTAGAATATTTGTTTTCTAATTGTTCACTCAGGTGCCGACAAGTCAGCAGAAGGAGGGTGTCTATGATGTGCCAAAAAGCCAACCAGTGAGTTAAATGTGGAACTTCTTATTTGTACTTTGTATCACTGTTATTTTATGTAATTTCTTGAGTTTACGTTAAAAAAAATGCAGCCTTTCCCAAGTGTTCTTTTTTTCAAATTGATTTACTCTAATATATGCCCTATCTAACCTCTGGGGTGATGTTTAATTTCCTCAATGTGTGAAGATGAAATCTACTATAGTGTAACTCTGAAAATTCTAGTAAATTCAGCAATAACTTTCAGCATTTTGCTCTGGAGCTAAAATCTAATCAACTATTTGGGTAGCTCTAATTTGAACAGATCAATGAGTATTTAGGTCTAATGTGATTGAATTCTTCTAAGAAAAATTCAGGTTTTCCTTATTATGAGGTAATGTGTCAAAGGGTACAGGACTACAGTTGTTAGTGAGGTATTGAAACCAGTATCTTAATGCTGCTCAATTGGTTCACAATGATGTTTGAATGATTATTACAACCTTGTTAATCTGCTTACTCTCTATGGCTAGATTGATGTCAATGGCACATTTATATAGGATTTTGTCATTCAACACAACAGTTACTGTGTTTGAAATTGTGATATTGTGCTAAGTAAGGAATTGTCAATAAGTAAATTTAGCATTATGGATTACAAGGAAATGGAGAATAGAAAAAAGACATAAGAAAATTCAATCAGAGATAG
Source organism: Rhincodon typus (assembly GCF_021869965.1). Taxonomy (NCBI): domain Eukaryota; kingdom Metazoa; phylum Chordata; class Chondrichthyes; order Orectolobiformes; family Rhincodontidae; genus Rhincodon; species Rhincodon typus. The sequence continues at coordinate 36,090,759 of NC_063341.1, read as the reverse complement.
TAGGAACTGCAGATGCTGGAGAATCCGAGACAACAAGGTGCAGGGCTGGATGAACACAGCAGGCCAAGCAGCATCATAGGAGCAGAAAGGCTGATGTTTCGGGCCTGGACCCTTCATCAGAAAAGGGGGAGGGGAAGGGGGTTTTGAAATAAATAGGGAGAGAGTGGGAGGCGGATAGAAGAGGGATAGAGGAGAGGATAGGTGGAGAGGAAACAAACAGGTCGAAGAGGCTGGGATGGCGCCAGTAAAGGTGAGTGTAGGTAGGGAGTTAGGAAGGGGATAGGTCAGTCCAGGGAGGACGGACAGGTCAAGGGGGCGGGATGAGGTTGGTCGGTAGGAGATGGAGGTGCAGCTTGAGGTGGGAGGAGGGGATAGGTGGGAGGAAGAACAGGTTAGGGAGGCAGGGATGAGCTGGACTGGTTTTGGGATGCGGTAGGGGGAGGGGAGATTTTGAAACTTGTGAAATCCACATTGATACCATTGGGCTGCAGGGTTCCCAAGCGGAATATGAGTTGCTGTTCCTGCAACCTTCGGGTGGCATCATTGTGGCACTGCAGGAGGCCCAGGATGGACATGTCGTCTGAGGAATGGGAGGGGGAGTTGAAATGGTTCGCGACTGGGAGGTGCAGTTGTTTAGTGCGAACCGAGCGTAGGTGTTCTGCAAAGCGGTCCCCGAGTCTCCGCTTGGTTTCCCCGATGTAGAGGAAGCCACACCGGGTACAGCGGATGCAGTATACCACATTATACCACATTATACCACATTACCTCTCCCCCTACCACATCCCAAAACCAGTCCAGCTCATCCCCGCCTCCCTAACCTGTTCTTCCTCCCACCTATCCCCTCCTCCCACCTCAAGCCGCACCCCCATCTCCTACCGACTAACCTCATCCCACCCCCTTGACCTGTCCGTCCCCCCTGGACTGACCTATCCCCTCCCTAACTCCCCATCTACACTCACCTTTACTGGCTCCATCCCCGCCTCTTCGACCTGTTTGTTTCCTCTCCACCTATCCTCTCCTCTATCCATCTTCTATCCGCCTCCCACTCTCTCCCTATTTATTTCAGAACCCCCTTCCCCTCCCCCTTTTCTGATGAAGGGTCCAGGCCCAAAACGTCAGCCTTTCTGCTCCTATGATGCTGCTTGGCCTGCTGTGTTCATCCAGCCCTGCACCTTGTTGTCTAAGAAAATTCAATAGTTATTTTTCTGTTATTGCTTAGACATTTTATTCATCATCTTTCCTAAAGTTGCCTTCTGATTTACTGGTTTTCCATTGGATACAAAAATATCACCTATAACATTCTACAAAGCACAGCGCCTTCCAAGACAAATGCTATTCCAGTATCTGGTGTTCTAATTTCATTCATAAGACATGGCAAGAAACTTGCAAGGAAGCATTTGCCCAATAAGTTATCTTTCTGTTTAGACTATTGTTGAACCCTTCTCTCTCTCTTACATATTTTTACTTCAATCAATGCTTGGTTTTGCTCCTATATAGTGGTTTTCTTGGCCTTGCAAACAGGAAGGATCTTGGTTTGCTACATCATACTTGAGATGATCTTGATGGCCATATACTGGCTGCCTAAGACCTAGAGTGCACCAAAATGCTGTGGGGCCTGTAAACAGGTACAGACATCTCCTCTGTTACCACAGCTTCTTGATGCACTGGAGTCACTGGCAGAGGGGCTGAGGCAATGCTGCCCATTCCCTGGCAGTGCCCAGAGAGAAGCCGACTTCCTTGTAAATCACAACTATGTCTCCCTACTATCCTGAGATGCAAAAGGACTTGACAGTTACTCCAGGCATCTCACGTCCTCTTGCTTTGCTACTGCTGCATAGAACTCAGAGAGGAGGTGATGACATACACACATCTCTGGCATAAGTGGTCTGCTGAATCATTCTCTCCACTACGTCTTGAATTTCTCTATATGGGAAAACATGTACACACCTCAGGGATATGGCAGCATTAATGGCTGAGCTAGACTCTTCCATCATCTTTGCTTTGGTGCACACAGCCACTGGAAGCTCCACCTGATATTCTCCTTAGTTCTCATTGCAGCCATGTTGTCAATGACTGTAGTGGTACATGATCAATCTGCAGTTCAGCATTTCTTCCAACTGTCATTGACCTTGGATGCTACAGCCTTTGTCAGTTGATTGGTGTGCCTGTGCTGTCCTCAATGGTGCACTAAAGGATGTGAGAGTATCTGTGCCAGTGAAGCGTGTAGACAAACGATGCTACAGTGCACCCTCTGAGATACCCTCCTCTTCTCTGGAGGTGGTGGGCTGTCTTGATATCTCTCCAGCTATCTGATCTTCAGCATCATCCTTAACTTTTAGAATGAACAGATAGGTTGAAGAGTTGTGGGCTTCCCATTGCAGCATTCCAACTATCCCTACTGTGAGATAACAAGAACTGCGGATGCTGGAATCAGAGTCGATAAAATGTGGAACTGGAGGAGCACAGCAGGTCAGGCAGCACCAGAGGAGCAGGAAAGTCGCCGTTTCAGGACTGATGAAGGGTGTAACCCTGAAATATCAACTTTCCTGCTCCTCTGATGATGCTTGACCTGCTGTGTTCATCCAGCTCCACACAGTATTATCCCTATTGTGGACTCCATGTGTTCTATGATGGACATATGAATACTATGCCAGATGTATACCAGATACATCTTCATGGTTTTGCATTCATTCCTGCTTCACCATTAACCATAAAGTAGCCACCCTGCTGCTATTCCAGTTCAAATGTTTCATCCATTGTGGTGCCCAGGATGTACGCCAACAGAAAGCCTCCAGTAATTTTGACCCTTTCCTTCATGTTGTCTCCTGCAAACACAAAAATGAACACTCTTAGTTTTCCTATGGTGACAAGTACAACAATGTTATGTTCCCAGCTGATGGTACTGCTGAACAAATCATGATGGATCATGATTCTTTTCGGTAATGCGGTGATGTGGTCGTTGACTGAAATGTAGTTTCACAAGGCTACAGACTTTTTTTTCTATAACAGCCGAACAGATATTTATCACACATATATGAGAAAAAAAAACAAGTTATTCAAATGCAGGACACTGTTAGGAAAAAAAATCCAGCAACACAAAGTCTAATTTATTCCCCAAAACCATCAGATTTTAGCAATTCAAATCCAGAGAAGTTACCTCTCCATCTCAATTCTTTAAATTCAACACAACTGATTTTCCACAGTTCTGTCCTGTGAACTGAAACCTTGCTACAAGAATACTCACAAAACTAAAAGTTTGGAATTTCTCAGCTTTTGAATATCCTGAAAACTCCTCGCCAAACATTCCTTGTCGGGATGATGTAGATACTAAACTTTTCTACTGAGGTAGCTGTGCTTTCTCAAAATTGTTTTTTATTCTTTTTTAGGAGGGCAACTATATTTACTTCTGACCTCAATCAGGTTCTCCAAATGGCCCTAATACATTTAATTTCTGGATTTTCTAAGGTAAAATAATCCTTGATTATCCTTAATCAAAAACAAGCAAATGGTCCTCAGTATTGACCACATGCTGCTTCTACTGTCTTGCTTCCTGCCTCTACACAGAGAATGGATGGCCCTCATGTCTATTCATCACAAATTGGCTAGTAAACTCACATATTACTAGTCATTTAATGTCTAAATGAAATCTGCACCCACTTCTATTCCTGACCTTGGGACCTGATTATCCACAAAATCCTCCTAATCAAAAAGAAAGCAGAAGAAGGGAACACAAAAGGAATCACTAAAAGACTGAATCAAGTGTTTTCTGCTGTCATCTTGGCTTTTCAGTTGCCTGAGGAAATAATACTAATATTTCTGATACAATCACATAGAAATTAAACAGTTTCAATAGAAAACCATGCAGAGTTTCCTTTTCTGTATTTGGAATCTTTTCAACAACTACCTTTTTGCCTTCAGGAACTTAGTGCTCATATTTTAGTTCCTCAGGTAGCACCACCTTTTCCTGAATTTTCTTATTTATTGCCATAAAATTGGACAGCTTCTAACCTCAAGGTTTATACATGATCAAAAGGGTCTTACTTTCAAACCAGTTTTTAAAAAATGTTATGCTACTCTACAATTTTCTTCTGTGTTTACTTGTTATTGATTTTTCTTTCCTGTATAGTTTCTGGGTCATTAGGCCTGATTTTTCAACTGACCTTTGTCATTGTTCCCTGCTGGTATTCCAGATTTATTTTGTACATTCTCATTCATGTCTTATTTCTAGTTTCTGCTGGAGTTATATGCCCTTCTTTTATTCTCTGTAGATATATGATGGACACAGTTGTTAACCTGGAAAATTCCCAAAAGCCAGACTGTATCACAAAAGCTGACACACTCCCTAGAACGCCTACAACTTAAAAGAAGCCTCAAATGGGACCATAAAGTATGCAAAAATAAAACATGTGAATGATTATCAATGTTCACCTCAAATGTCAGATTATATCCTATAACTAAACTATGCAATAATGTAAATAATGGCAGATTGTGGAATTATGCATTATTTTTAAGCTCCTGAAGTATAAATTATTTGAAGATTAAATCACATTGCTCATAAGACATAGTCAATAAAATATAATGGGAAGATTCTTTTACATTACATTACATAAGTTGTTTAATAACAAATTTGGAAACATCTCTTACAAATTGTGTGTTTAATAACGCATAAACTAAATATTAGTTTGGCCTGGCCTTGTTAAAACATTTTATTTTTTGTATAAGTTAAGATTTTCCCTCGCCTCTCAGATATTTTACAAAATTATATTTAAACTGTTAGTCTACCAGATTCTCGGGATACATTCTTCTGTATTTATCCTGTGCCAGAATAGAAGCACCAGTTGGGTGACTGGAAAGCTGATTCACCAAAACACAGCCATAGCAAAATCTCTCATCTCTAGGTTCCACATCCAATCAGGGTGAGTGAGCAGGATGGAATGCCTAAACAAGAGAGAGATGCTGGAAGGACGCACAATTTTAAGAGTGACAGTTTTAAGAGATTGTGTGGTATTCAAGAAACCAGTGGCAAGCAAGAAACTGCTGCAGACAGGTGTAAAATATGGGAAAGCCACACTTCTGCTCTTCGTCTCATTGTTGAAGGTTGTGTTGAATTCAGTGAGACAGAAATCTTCTTCCTCAAGTAGCAGGAGGCCAGCCTGCCTTATCAAACAGCTGTAGCTGTTAATAGCGGAGCTGTAGCTACAGGAGTATGTTATCCAGACCCTGAATCTAGTGGCAGGTTTTGGAATTTAATGTCATCCTGAGGTCTAACAAGATGTTTGCCTCTAATTTGCAGCTTGCAGGCATCGTTCCATCACTTCCCAAATGGCCTCCTGCACAACATTCCTCTTGTCAGTACATCTTGCTGTTACACAGATATCTTTCTCTTCAGTCCACTCCTCAAATTTTGGTCTAAACAGACAGCACTCAAACTCTCTGACATGCCACAGTCTTCTTGTGCATGTTCCTCATAGCTCTATCACCAATAGCTTTCCACCTGCACATATAACACTTTGCCTTTTCTCCTTGCAGAAGAAGAAAGTCCACAGCACCAGGGTGGACCTACTGACAAGGCCACCCTAACCATAATGTAAGAGAAAGATCAGTCCTGGCCCTGATGGTGGGTGTTGGACTGGACAGAGACCTGGTTACTAATTGAGATTAGGGAATAACCTGAGGAGTTCTCAGTTCTTTATTAGAATATACCATCACATTAGTCCTGAGCACAGTTACACAATGCAGAGACACATAGTTTGTCAAGTACAGCATCACAGAAAAATAGGATGGCAAATGGTGAGAAGCATGTTACATATATACAGCAGGTGCTAAAGACAGAGAACGCAGTGGAAAGTTCCTATCGAAAGGTGCAGGACATTCTAAGGTCTACCAGCTTTGTACAAATGCTAAAGCTTGGGAATTACTCACAAAATTTGTACTTGTCAACAGTAATGGGAAGCATGTGTTTCTGTCAGCCTTTCCAGAAGCACTGTGCACCCTCGTAGAGAAAACAGAAGAGTCCATCTTTTGCATGAGTGTCATGATGTCTCAGAACTTTGCACTGATGACTACCTGAAGAGTGGACAACCAAATGGAGGATCAAATATGGCAGACAACGGAGTGCATCCTGGACCACATCCATGGCCTCTACACTCTGAAGAAGGGTCACTGGACTCAAAATGTTAACTCTGCTCTCTCTCTACAGATGCTGCTAGGCCAGCTGAGTTTTTCCAGCAATTTCTGTTTTTGTTTATAAAAACCAAAAGAACTGTGGATGCTGTAAATCAGGAACAAAAACAGAAGTTGCTGGAAAAACTCAGCAGGTCTGGCAGCATCTGTGAAGACAATTTAGAGTTAACGTTCTGGGTCCGGTGACCCCTCCAGACCTGCTGAGCTTTTCCGGCAACTTCTGTTTTTGTTCTGTTTTAGTTTGTTATTGAATTATGACGTGACATTTTTAAGTCTTCAAAATATAAAGTAGCTCCGCATGAGATACATAAAAAGCTTTAAAGGTTCAGACATTGAATTCCTTGATAAGTTTAACTTAGTGCTTCCCTTGCCTTCCTCACCAAACTGATCTATCCCTCTGAATTCATTGGTCTGAGTTGGAATAGGGTTCCGCAAGATGCTATCTGTTATAAGATGCCTTATTCAAGCCACTATCTTTCAGACCTTTTCTGTGACATTTGCACATTCTTACTTGCCACTAAAATTGCTGATGGAGCCAAGGGGTAGGAGCCTTTCTCTATCTGCCCCCCTCTGGAAACTTGGTGCAACCTATAACACTGACTGCTGTTTCAATTTAGGTCAGATGTTTCAAAGGTTTGACTTTGAATTCCCCACCTCTGTAATTCAAGTCCACAGTAGATTTAACCTGATGATTAAAGTCAAAATTTGATAATCCATTTTAATGACTCTCAGACTTTGTGTCTATGGCTCAGTATGCTGTGGTTGGTTCGCTCACCGAGCTGGTTCATTAGTTTACAGATGTTTCATTTCTGGTACCAGAGAAGAAGAAAAGAACAAACAGCTCCCATTCCTGGACATGATGGTAGAACACAGGGCCAAGGGGGAAAATACGCAGAAAGGCCACACATATGGATCAAGTTCTAAACTTTAACAGTAAACACCCACAAATGGAGTTGCATGAAAACACTATTCAAACAAGCCACAACACACTGCAGCAACCTAAAACTATGCCAAAATGAAGAAGAATACCTCCACCAAGTATTTAAAGACAATGGATACCCTAACATATGGGTTTGTTGATGCCTGTCACACAAACAACAACAGGAAGATACAGTACGCCCCGACATACTTGTCACGTTACCATACATCAAAATATTTCTGAACTAAGCACAAAACTCCTACGGCCACTGGGCATCAGAGTGGCACACAAACCTACATCAAATCTATGCCACCTGTTAATAAGAACCAAAGACCCCTTACCCACTATGAGCAGAACCAATGTAATATATAAGATTCCATGCAAGGACTGCAACAAACATTACATTGTACAGACAGGAAGAAAACTGGCTACAAGAATACATGAACACCAACTAGCAACAAAAAGACTCAACCAATATTAGCTCGTCTCCATACATACAGACAAAGGAGGACCACCAGTTTGATTGGGACAACGTCAGGATCCTCGGACAAGCCAAACAGAGACAAACATGGGAATTCCTACAGGCCTGGTTCTCCACCAAGAAGGCCATCAGTAAGCACATAGAATTAGATTCTATATACACGGCACTACAAAGAAAAACCGGAAATGAGGTAATCAACTCCAACGGACCCCAGAGTTTAAATAGCAAGCGGGAAAATACAACAGCGCTTCATCGAAGACTGCACTGATATGTTACCCAGCAGGGTAATGAAACATCTGTCAACTAATGAACCAGCTCGGTGAGCAAACCAACCACAGCATCCACAACTCAAGCTACAAATCTACTCAAGAATATTATGGCTCAGTATCTCACCACACAGCACATTTAATCCAGAAACTTGCTGGCATTATGTTTTAGTATGACACCATGCAGCACATTTAATCTAAGATTTCTCTATGTCTGTAGTTCAGTAAGACACAGCACAGTACAGCACATTTAATCTTTGATCTTGCTGTTTGCATAAGTTGGACTCAAATTATGTGCTTACCTATTGGGATCGATGGATCTGCACTGATGCTTCAAATCTCAAATAATATGATTCTTTTAAACATTTGAATAATTGGTTTAACTGCAGAAGTTGGAGCATTGACAGAATCAGTTGCAGTTTAAATTGGATTCCTCTTACTGTTTTAAACCTCTTGAGAACAGTAGCTACACCTTCCAACTTCATTAAAGCAGAGTTCTTGCTAACTAAAGGATCCAATGAACAATAAAAGAAGGAAAATTAAAGCAATTAAGAGTAGCATCTCCTTTCAATCAACAAATTGATACTTTACTAAGAGCAATTCCTTTTATTGGATATGAAAAATCAATTTTGAATTGAGCTGCATCATATTTACTGCTGAATTAAATACATTTTAAATTAAGATTAGTTTCATTCTTGAGCAATTATGGTATTGGTTCTCAGCCAGTTTCAAACAGAGTTTCAATTCTTAGTGCACAACTTTCATTACAAATCAATGTCCATTTCTCAAACGTGAAAATAACCTTATTTTTACAGTGATTGATTAACATCTGAATAAGATTGATAAAGTTTGTGCCTCTTATTAAATATATTAGCTGTCTACAGCATGGAGTATATAGTAAAGAGAGAAGATTAGCCTAAAAAAAGCCAAAGAACTATGGATTCTGGAAATTGGAAACAAAAACAGAAATTACTGGAAAAACTCTGCATCTGTGGAGAGAAAGCACAATTAACATTTCAGGTCCAGTGACCCTTCATTAGAACTCAGATGATTAACATAATGCCAGCATTACACCATACTGCACTTTTCCAACTGATTATTTCATAAAACTTCATAAAAGGACATTTCATCTAAGTCCTTTAAAACTTCTCCTGAATCTGTCCTTTTTAATGTAGAAATTGTGTTTGTACACACAATCAACTCTGACTCACTACATATTTAATTTTCCAACTGAAGAAAATCTGATTAAACTATCAATAAGTGTAATTCTTTTGTCTTGCCAATGCTCTGTTGAATTCAATGGAGTCCAGTAACTTTGCAAAGGAAATTTCAACTATCAGTTATTAACTGTAAGAATTATGCTGCAGGATTTCATATTTTAAAACAAAAATCTTTACTGTGAAGAATGAAATAATGCAAATACTGCCAACTTTGCATTATATTTCATAAACACTTATTCTTCAAGCCCTAAGTGTCAACAGAACATTACCTCTTCTGCTGTTAATTGCACCTAAGAATTCCCTAAACTTTATGCAATCTAAAGGTTCATTCACTTCTCCTGGAACCGAACAATGGTGTTTCACAGCTTTCAAAAATTCACTTTGATTCACTTCAATGCTGCTACGATTCTACGTGATTTGAGATTTCTTGGGAACCTTCCACAAGCATTAGATGTGATAACCCTCCAAGTCTCCTAAAACACCTCACAATTGTTGATAGCCTCTGGCTCCCCTCACTCCAGCTCTGCATTTGCTTGTCTCAAAGCTGCCCCCAGGCTGACTTGAACTGTCTTTCCTGTGCAAAATCACACAGATGAACTGAAAGGAAAAGGGTATCTCCCTGCATAACTTATTTTGATAGCAATGTGTCATTACTGGGATGTTCCAGGTAGAAATTTAAATGATTTAGCTCCAACTCTTCAGACCTTCCATTCTGCTCCTATAATGCTGCTTGGCCTGCTGTGTTCATCCAGCTCTGCAACTTGTTGTCTCAGATTCTCCAGCATCTGCAGTTCCTACTATCTCTGATTCAACTTTAAGAGCCCCCCTTGATTACTGATTGTTTTCATACTTTCTTTTATCTGGACAATTGGATAAATAATGTAAACCTCTAATAGAAATGACTGCAATCTTACCAGGATTATTGGCTACATTGAGAAGCTAAGAGAAAGCCACATGTTATTTATTGTTTTCGCAGTGTGAACCATTTTTTGAATTGTAATTATCTTTGGTATATTTACCAAATTTCTTAAATTACGTTCTTTCATTTATCTTACGTTTCAAAAACAAAATCCCAAATTAAAAATTATATCCCTAAAACATTTGAATCATGAAATTATGTATTTAATTGCATGGTGGAGAAGAGGGGGAGTGGTGACAGCTTAATACTGAATTATAAATCTTGACACTTTATCATCTAGAACAGCAGAAACCACTGACATTATTAAGTGCAAGAGTGACGGTCATGCAAGTTATACTTAGTTGGGTGCATTATGGCATTTTAGATTAAATAGTTTACAGGGATGGAAGATGGCCAGGAAGATTATGACAAAAATTCAGCTGCATTAGGAGGCAGCTGTATAATGGTATTGTAACTGGATTAGAAATCCAGAATCCTAGGATCGTGGAGACATGGGTTCAATTCCCATCATGTCAGATAGTGAAATTTGAAATAAAATCTGGAATTGATTATGGTGGCCATGTAAGAATTGTCAATTGGTGTAAGAATCAATCTGGTTCAATAACGCTGTTTAGGAAAGGAAAGGCAATCTGCCATTCTTACCTGACCTGTCTTACTTGTGACACCGGACAAGCAGAAATGTGGTTTATTCTTAATTGCCCTCTGAAATGGCTGAGAGAGCAAATCAGATTAAGGCTAATTAGGATGACCAACAAGTGCTGACCTTGCCAGCAATGCCCCAGCCCCATATAATTTTTTTTTAAAAGGTTACAAATGTATAAATTAGTATTTTGGACTTTAAGCTGACAACCATATGCCGAAGAGAGATGTGGCCTTCAAAAGGCTCAGGGAGCAATGGGTGGATGTTCTGACACTTTGTTTCCTTTATGGTATTACTCCTACATTTCACCATGAAACAAATTTCTGTAGCAGTTGTCTTCCTCAAGTTGTTTTCTTTGTAAATAGCAGTCTTTTTTACTTTAATGCTTAAGCATGTTACCAAAATGCTTGCATCATACTTATGAAGATGGAACATATATAACGCAAACATATTTCCAAGAGAAATAAATTGCATTTGAGATAATTAAAGTAGGATGCTACATCAATTTATGTGGAGAAATGTATAACATTTATAAACCTAGAGGAAAAAAGAACCAAATGATCTTGATTTTAGAACTGAAGCATAGATCTAAATATTTATAGGGGTGTTAATTTTAGATGAAATTAAATGAAGCATTTCAGCATCCATTAGCATATCCAAGCTGATCTCCTAAATGATGCCAATCACAACCAGCTTGTGGTTAGGATTATTTGTTTCCAACATCCTCTTTCCTTTACTGAGACTTAAGGCTTACTTGGTCTGCAGTTGCAGCAGGAAACCACTAGGGAGTCTTAATGTGAATCTTAAACATAATTAGTTTAGTACATGATAGCAGTCAGGTACAAGTAGTAAGTTAGATATTGTTCCTAAGATTATGGGTCTTCACTCTACAACATCCTAAAATATTCTGTCTTTCCAATTCCCCTTCATCATCAAATTGGGTTGAGCTTTAACTCTTTCAGAAATATTACCTATGCAGCATCAAGTACCCTGCTGTCCCTTCTTGACGAGAGATGATATGTGGGGCATCCAACTGGAGAAAGTTGTCCCTAGTGAAAAAATTTGGCAAATTGTATCTCAAGATGTTCCACTCAAGATCCCTGATATTGAAACAAGTTTCAGAGGAGTTTCAGACTGTTGAGTGTATATGAAATGCAGATGTGTTGATTGCTTTCTTCCTGTTTATAAAGTGAGTTACTCATCTTTTATCAAAATTGGAAGCACAAGTGCTATAAATTCAATTATCACACTCTGAGAACTAGGAATGTATACTAGAAGCACCTAATATAACTGATGCCTGATACATACAGTATATCAAGTTCACTCTACCAGATTGTGGTTTGGGGCTTTAATATTTGGGCAACTTATGCAGTAAAGTATTCCTGAATCCTATGTCCAGCTACCAATTTCCTTTAAAGAACATGTCTGTTTCTGTGGGGTGGGGTGGAGTTTGGTGGCGAGTTCACACAATTAAACTATCTTATTACCTGCTTTTATGTTCTACTAAGAATTTTACGAGTTCACTGAAAATAAATTGCTGTTTTATTAATCATATTTACTGTGTTATCTGAGCAACTGTTACATTTGAGAAAGATGGCATAAAGTGGTATATTAATAAGGCATAGCACTTTGCAACATCCAAAGTGGTTCTGGCTGTGTAATTTCCTTGAGATGTCAAGATGATGCACTCAGCTCTTTGTTAGTATTAGCATTTAATGAGCATCTGTATATGGTGAGTGGAGCGCAGTGTGTGTATTTAACCACCCATGAACAGAACTTCACTTCCCTCACCAAGAGGTAATGCAGATGCAGCAGCATCATTCAGGTTGGTTGACCCCATGTCAGGAAAAAAAATTAAAACAATGTCCTAAGCCTGAACAACCCACTTAAATTGTAATCCTGTACTGGTTTCAAAAGTAATGTGTTGCTGATTAACTGGTATGAAACATCACTGGCAATTTGCTGTTGCTATCTGCTGCAGGCTCTTAGTAATTTGTCCCTATTTCCAATTTGTGGACCATCCAACTACAGTACATGTCTATAAGTGAAATACTTTGCATTGGACAGTCCAATTGAGATTATGAGCTGGCTCATGCAGATTGTCACTCCATCGTATTTTTTTATATGAGAGACCTCCACATTTTTGATAAGACATTCTGATCAGGATTCCTTCAGAGCCGCAGAGCTGTACTACCATTCTGTCATTTCGTTTCTACTAATAAACTGTCATGCCCATTTTTCACAGCAGTCAAATGCATTCTCTGGAATTTAAAGGCCCAGAATCATAGCTGGCCACTTTGACAGCTGCTGTTAAAGTAAGTAAATAAGCTAAGTGTGAAGCTAGGGTGCTGGGCAGAGTGCCAAGTAAATCATGTGCCAGAAAAATATGGTGCCACATAAGTAAGATCTCTTGATCGAGTGCCAAATAATTAGAGTGCTGGCTTGGCAAGGTGTCTGGATATCAGGTAAGTAGGATGCTAGCTGGATAGAGTGCAAGGTGGTATGGGTCCAGGTAAGTGATGCAACATTTAGGGTGAATTGAGGTGGGTGGGCAAAAATGGATCCTGTGGATGTGGGTAAGGTGGTGGGTGTTGGGTCAAGAGTGGGGCTTGGATCTAGCAAAGGGGAAGGGGAGCCATTGGATCCCGGAGATTGAGGTAGATCAGGTCCAGAGCAGAGAAGGAGGGGCAGGGATAGGGGAATAGATCCAAAGTGGAATCTATTAGGACAGGGAAGGAGGGAGTGGTCTGGATTTGGTGAAGATGGATAAGGTTACAGGGTGGTGTGGGTTAAAAGGGGCCATGTCCCAGGGAGTGAAGCATTCCAACGGTTGAAATGGGGATCCATCAAGAGCAAGGAAGGGGTGTTGTTTTGGGTATTGTGGGGGAGGGGGAGGTAGTGAAGAGGGGGTTCAGTCTTGTTGAGTAACTAGTCAGATCTGGAGTGGACAGAGAATGACTGCAGATTCAATGCCACTACTGTCCTAATGCCTAAAAATAATACCTATGAGCCATGTTATATTGATTGATAATAAGTAGGAGGGAAGGCAGTTTACACTCAACAGCAGTGCTGACATTGGGGGCAAGTGGTGGGTGCAACAGCAAAGAGCAGCAGAAGAAAGAAACCAGACTCCCTAGTACCATTGACCTCTCTAATAAGGATGTGTGCACAGAAAGCACTGCAGTTATCTCCAGATGAATAAATGACATTGCATGACCAAGGAAACAGACACCTACATCTGCCACCTCTGCAGGCAGATCTGCAGCCAGTTTCAAAGGAAGCACAATTCCTGCCACACTGAAAATCCCAGCTACACCAAACTTCCTAGTCACCAGCTCCTTCCAAAGCTCAACTGGAGGCCTGAATGACATCTTCCAATCGCCAGCTCACAAGTGCATTCATAAATTCACAGATACTCTATACCCAAAGAGAAAAAACACTAAAAGGCATCATGCTTGGGAATGCATGTCCTGTCTTTACAGGATCTCCATTTTGAAATATACAAGATGAGGCAAGCCAATGTGTCATTTAAAAATTTTATTATCTATTACCTTCTGAGTAGTAAAGCTATTCAGTTTGTGCAGTTCAGCAAGGTCCAGACAGCCAAACTGCCTGATCCTTGGGATTTGCAGTGGGCTCTGGCTTCCCTTAAGTATAAGGCACTGCATACCATACAAGAAGGAGACAAGTTTCTGGAACAGGTGTATAAGAGAGTGGTCACTCCAAAGATTGACACTACACAATGCTACAATGCAGCCCATGTCATCATTGAACTGACAAATAGTTGCTTGAAAATGTGCTTCTGTTGCCTGGGCCATACAGGAGGAGCACTCCAGTAGCTCACTAGACAGGGTCTCCTAAATAATAATTGTTTGCTGCAGCCTGCACAACCAAGCTGAACCATGGAGTGAGAAATTAGCGCGTGGGGAGATTGACTAGACACCTATCTCTTTGGACAAGGAAGAGGGGAGTCCAGTGGAGATGCTGAGGAAGTCAATGCTGCTGCTGTGTTTACTGTAGAAGCCCGGGTAGTTGTGAGATAAGGCCCACAAAACATAAGAGACATTAAGTATGAGAACACATGACATTACTTATCTATTAATCGACACTTAGAAGTAATAGTCAATTGTTATCCATCACAATGTTGCCCTATGGGGAATATTTATTAGCTAGAAGTAATACCGTACTTTGCTCTGCAGGTTATACACTGCACATCTCTTTGTTCCCTTTGCACCAATAAACACCTACTCAATTTGATAGACAATGCGTCAAGTTGTTGTATATGCTTATATGGTTTTGGTACTTGTTTAACACAGGGCTTAATTTGCCAGGACCATTTTATTATCACAATGATTTAGACAGGCTATACCATGATGAATGGCTCATGAAATAAAACCACTTAACTACTGGTCATGCTGTTAAGCAATTTTCATTTTCCCAGATGACACCATTGAATGAGACCTCAACACCATACTGTGTACCTAAAATGCACGTGAGGGTTTAGCCTTCTCACATAAATGGAGTGAGAACAGAGGAAAGTATAAAAAAGTTGTGCATTTAATTTACAATAAAGTAATTTATAAAAGATTGACATCTATAGCTCAAAAGTGAATTCAGTATTCTTTCATATTTATGTTCCTTCCACTTGCAGGTCTGCTGCCTGCTTTGTCATCTCACCATAGATAGGTTTGTTGAGCATCCTCTGGTGGCTCGGGACCTAGAGGGTTCCAGCCTGCTGGAGGTCTCCTGTACGGGTTCAGGTGCAATCTCTGTGGCTTGAACTGATAGAGATGTCTGAGTCTTTGGCAGTGGGGAGTTGGTATGGCAGGGCTCTTTTCCTCAGAAGAGGTATCTGGGGTGTATGTCTGTTACTCCTTCTCTGTTTTGGTGTGGAAAGTCACTTCCTTCACCCCTTGAGGGGATGGAGCACCTGGAATGAGATCAAAGTCACTCAGCCTTCTCTTGCTGTTCTCCTGAATGAAAACATTCATAGATAGTGCAATGGAGTGAAGGTCCCTTCACCCATCTGGTAGATGCTGACAGTTCTGCTGAACTTGACTGTCCATAGCTGCTGCCAAGTCTATGAAGGCAGTCATCTGCTTGCAAGCTAGAATCATGATATTAGTCAAACATGGGCTGATTCCTCTGCCCTTCGTTGTGTTCTCTGCATGATCTCTGGCATTTCAAGCACAATGTTCCCCTGCTTCATCTTGCTCCTCTGTCAGCTCATGAATGGCTGAGTTCAAGACTCAGTATTTATACTTGGCTCAGCAGGGACCTGTTCTGCAGCTGTCCTCAAAATGCAGGAAAGCTCATCCCTTTCTTTCACCTCCAGCTGTCAGCCCAATCCAGTGTTTGTGCACACCAGAATGTGACCACCCCCAAGCCTATTCTCGATACATTACTCACTGAGGTGGATGTCTCCACACTGGTGGAACGTGGAGCTGAAAGTCTTGATGGTGCATCCTCTGCACTGTCATGAGTTATGGGTGCTCTTCCTCAGAGATGCACTGTCTAGCTTCACAAGTCTACAGTTGACATCTGGAGGCTGCAGAACTAAGCAAAGATATATTGGTAACCCAAGGTGCACCTTACCAATGGTTGCATTCAGACTATGGTGCTTGATGTGCAGTCACGAGAATCTACTTCTATGTTTTCTTATGACATAACTTTTCTGTAGTTCTGTGGTTTTATGGCACAGAAAAAGGCCATTCAGCCTAGAATGTCTGCTTTGACCAAACAAAAAAAAAAGCCATTCAGTCATTCTAATCCCATCTTGCCATATAAGGAGAGGTTTCTGCAACATAGCCTTGCATGTTATAGTACTTCAGGAGTAGCTCCGAGGAACTTGTAAATGAGTAGATGGCTGAACATATCCAATCTATCCTTCAGCATTGTCCCACTTTCCATGCTGTCCTGGCTGCTCAGCACCTTGCTTCACATGTGGTGAACCACAGAGATCAGACATGCCTCTTATAGTGTGCATAGTCAAAGGCAGAGGCATTAACAGACATGAGCATGAGTGAATGAACTGTTTGCCCGTATTGATAAAGACAGATAAAAGTATGATCCCTCACAGCGGAGATTAACTGCGTGCACTCTGAGTAAGAAGACAATGGTTTGGATCCAGTTATGATTCAGAGGGTTCTGAATAAAAGGTGGCTTTGTCTGATGAAAGAGCTGGAAGTTATGGATTTAAAGCTTAATATGATGTGTGTGTAGGATATTCACCTGAGGTGTTGATCCACAAGCCATCTTTGCGGTGGTGTCCTTGTCTCATTTGAGCTTCTGGTAAAAAGGTAAGCTATGTGTATGTTCTCCTAGTTGTGATGAAAGATTAGTGAGCTAGTGATATGTGAACTGTTAAGTACTATAAGGTTCATTTCTGTTTGAAGCATGAAACAAGGCAGATACATGAGATGCAGGATCACTGTGTTGCTTTTAATCCAACATAGGTAGCTGCAATGAAAGTAGAGACATTGATTAGCCATGTGGCATGTGATTGAAATGTCTGATTCCAAATGAATGTGTCATGTCTTGTACAGCAGTACATTTACTGTAGTAGGACACAGTCATAGGCATATGAAGAACTTACCAAACAGTGGTACTTAACTCCAGCAGTCTGCAGGAGAACATTTATCCTCTTACCTGTCATGTATCTGTGTTTGTTGCACAATGAAAACCTCAGCCACTCCACTCCTGCCTTTATGAGGCAGAATGGTCTTGTGTTACTATCCCTGGAGAATAGGGTGTCCTTCACCCTGTAGGAGCAAATATAGGGACTAACCAATAATTTTTTGGGACTGGCTTCTGCCTCTTTTCTGCCATCACCAGGATAAGGGGAGGGCCCAGATACAACACCAATCAGTAATCCTGGCATGCAGAAAATGAAGTGCTGCCCAAGTGCCTTTTAAATATGGAGCCCAGAAGGCCCTTGCAGTGAGAGGTTAACAGGGGTGGAATGAGTATACAGAACCTCCTGCCTGCCTGGTAATAAAATTATGCCTTTACCCAAGCATACATCTCATATGTAACAAGCCTGAAATAAAATAATTGCATGAGAAAATCCAACCTGGTGACTCCCATTTTGCAGGCCTGTCATGTCACTTATCCTGAGAAGAGAAATTCCACCCTTAGGCTTACTTACAACCTTAAATTTTCAAAATACACAAGATATGAGTAGTAACTGTACAATTAAAATTCCAATGTAGTAGTTCAGAAGCATGGGCTAAAATCCAGAATGTGAATTGAAATCCTATCATGACATTTTGAATTCATTTCAGAAATTCTTGAAATAAGAAGTTGCAATCAGAAAAGTTGATTAAGTTATTAAGGGTGATTAAGTTATAAAATTAAACTACTCATTTCTTTTAGGAAACAGAGCAAACCAGTCTTACCCATTTGTAACTCCATACCCATATGAAAGTGTTTGATTATGAAGTGGCCAAACAAGCTAAGTAAAAACCTTCAAAAGAACTGCGGATGCTGTAAATCAGGAACAAAAACAAAGTTGCTGGAAAAGCTCAGCAGGTCTGGCAGCATCTGGGGAGGAGAAAACAGAGTTAACGTTTCGGGTCCGATGACCCTTCCTCAGAACTGACGGTGGCTGGGAAAACGTCAGTTTATATGCAGAAAATAGGGAGGTGGGTGGGGTAGGCATTAAACGATAAGATAGAGCCCAAAGAGAGAGAAAGACAGTTGGACAGACAAAGGAGTTGCTAACGATCAGGCTGGGAGGGTGAATAGTTGTTCGTGGGGACTGTTAGTGACTAACAACAGGGGGTGAGTAGGGGGTGTTTGTTACCGCATAGCCTGCCACTACACACCCCCTGTTGTTAGTCACTAACAGTCCCCATGAACAATGATTCACCCTCCCAGCCTGATCGTTAGCAACTCCTTTGTCTGTCCAACTGTCTTTCTCTCTCTTTGGGCTCTATCTTATCGCTTACTCCCTACCCCACCCACCTCCCTATTTTCTGCATATAAACTGACGTTTTCCCAGCCGTCGTCAGTTCTGAGGAAGGGTCACCGGACCCGAAATGTTAACTCTGTTTTCTCCTCCACAGATGCTGCCAGACCTGCTGAGCTTTTCCAGCAAATTTGTTTTTGGGCCAAACAAGCTACTACTCAAGAAGGAGACCTTCTTAGATAAACTAAGTCTGGGAAATAAATACCACCAACACACCTTGGCACAAACACAGAAACATTTAAGAGTTGATTTTTGAAAAGAAATTGATGTGCAAAAATTAGCATGTGAACAATTATCGATAGTCACCAACTCACATTGTTTTCAATTCTTGTCAATGTGTTATTTAAATCACTTAAATTCATTTAACGGGCAATCATGGAAGAATTTTTAAAATTTATTGCTCAATAAAGATTATTGTTACCTCTTCATATTCCAAACACTAGCTGTACTTACCATCAATTTTTTTTTGGCTGATGTCTCATCTATTCACTTATTTAGTCTAGATCACAAACTCTCACTGTTCACAATCTCCATTCTCTTGCAGTGAAAAGGCTAAATCAGTACATTGCCTTCAAAGGGCCAATGAAAAACTTCCTACCTTCAGTCTTTCAAAGGGACAATTATTTCATGGTTTTCGCAAATATTGCCCACAGAGTAAGCACCTGAACTAAGATGAAGCACTTACATCTCCTCCAGAGATAAAGCTGCTTCGAAGACTTGATTTCCTCATTTGTGTTTTTCCCGAATTGTCCTTATCTCAATGACAGCACCTTGCAATTACTGTATATAAAGTCTTTGAGCAGAAAAATATGCCAAGACACTTGAAGGGCATAATAATTAAATTAAAATGAGTGCCTATTTTAGAGTAGATTTTAAGAAACCTCTTAAAGGAGGAGGGAGAAGTGAAGAGGTCAAGAAAAAGACACAACTGCTATTTATATAATAAAGAATTAAGAGGGAAAAAATGAGGCCAGAATCAAAGAAACAGAGGAGACGGTGGGGTAGTATTGGACAACCAATGAAAGTCACAGAACTTGGCAGCAGTGAAGCAGAAGGAAATTGAACAGGAGGATATGAATTTTGTATCTGAGATTTTGGGGAGCAGTATTCAAATGTACATTAGCAGGTAGAGGGGTGATGAGAAAATCTTTGATTGGACATGGACAACAGGTTATTATTGATGAGTTAGAGTGGAAGACAGGACTATGTAGAGTTAGTAATAGTCTGAGACTTAGAACAGTGTTAATAATTCAAGTTGTTGATAAATTTCAAGACAATTGGAAACAAGATTCAATTCTACATGGTATATGTTACAAGGGCTAACAAACAGGGAAACATCCAGTTCATATCATAATGGTAGCAGTGTTTGAATGAAGAAACTACATTATTGTCTTGCCCATACCTCTGAACTGGATTATCCCAACTGCAACTTCTCTGAATTTTGCTGCCTCAGTCATTGTAGACTCATTCACTAATCTTTCTGTTGTTGCATTTCAGTCATCTGTGCATTCCTGTGCACAAGCCTGATACCTCTTTTTCCTTCTATATCTTTCTCTCTATCATTTCATTTCCATCCTCAGTTACGTCCAAACTGCTAACTCTGAATCTTCTTTCATGTTTATGCTGATTCACACTGAAGATTTTTATGATGATCTCAAAGCTCCAGTTCTTATTCTTCAATGAGAATTTTTATTCAGAGATAGTAGGAACTGCAGATGCTGGAGAATCTGAGATAACAAGGTGTAGAGCTGGATGTACACAGCAGGCCAAGCAGCATCAGAGGAGCAGGAAGGCTGACATTTCGGGCCTAGACCCTTCTTCAGAAATGGGGGAGGGGAAGGGGGTTCTGAAATAAATAGGGAGAGAGGGGGAGGCGGATAGAAGATGGATAGAGGAGAAGATAGGTGGAGAGGAGACAGACAGGTCAAAGAGGCGGGACAGCAACTCGTATTCCGCTTGGGAACCCTGCAGCCCAATGGTATCAATGTGGACTTCACAGGTTTCAAAATCTCCCCTCATCCCAAAACCAGCCCAGCTCGTCTCCGCCTCCCTAACCTGTCCTTCCTCCCACCTATCCCCTCCTCCCACCTCAGTCCCCACCCCCATCTCCTACCTACTAACTTCATCTCACCCCCTTGACCTGTCCATCCTCCCTGGACTGACCTAACTCCTCCCTAACTCCCCACCTACACTCACCTTTACTGGCTCCATCCCCGCCTCTTTGACCTGTCTGTCTCCTCTCCACCTATCTTTTCTATCCATCTTCTATCTGCCTCCCCCTCTCTCCCTGTTTATTTCAGACCCCCTTCCCCTCCCCCTTTTCTGAAGAAGAGTCTAGGCCCGAAACGTCAGAATTTTTATTCACTTGCTTTTTGAAAAAGTGACTATTTCTGTATTCATATTCTTGAGAGGGTACTGAAGCAATTAGTAAAGGTTATCTTGATATCAGGAATTTACGTAATGAAGAAAAGCTGAAGTTATGTTACTCCTATTAAATAGAGATTTTAAGGTGACCTTTTTGAAGTTTTGAAGGTAACAACGTGTTTTGATTGACAGTTGATCCAGTCAAATTAGTCAGTATTGAAAAGTCAAATTGAAAAATAATTTAGGAATAAAAAGGAAAGAATACATTTCCAATTGTGACCTTTTCAGTCATAGTTGACATTTAGAACCCACTGTTTAATTGTCTGCAATTGATGTGGAAAATCAGCAATCTATTCGAAAGACTACATTCTCCTCACATCTCTCAATTTTGAATGTTTCTAATCTCGTGCCAGTAGATGCTGCTGTTGGGACAACCTAGATTGACTGATTGAACTATCCTGAGATTAATTTCCCATCTAAGAAGGCAACTGCTACAAGATACTCTGGTTTAATCCCTCAGGAATTGCCAGTGTATGGAAGAAATAATGAGAATAGTTAAAGAAGAGATCTATCTCTTCCCTAAATGTTAAGTGGAGGACTAAACACTGATTCAAGAGCAAAAGTGTGTAGAGAACACATACTTAGAGATGAAGTCTAAAGAATAGTGGGGGCACAAAGAGAGTACCAGTGGAGAGAAATCACAGAAAGGAGATCAAAGATGTATTCATTGAATAACTGAGCAGGCTTGAAGGACTGAGTGGCTTACTTCTACTCCTACTTTATATGTTCATATGGAAGAGAGTATATGGAGTGAAATGGAAAGAGACAGAGAGGGATAAATATGTGAAATATCAAATTGAATCTGACATGGAGGGTGGAAAAGACAATGGAATGGAAACATTGATAATAATGCAAAGGAAAGCTTTGTGTTTGCTTAGGAGACTCACTGTTCAGATGTCAGACTGAAATGTAACCTACTCACAAAGCTTAGGATAGGGCAAAAGGCTGGCCAGGTTACAGAGATTTAGACACTGATCTGTAAGTGAAGAGTTTTTAATTCAGGATATACCTTCATCAATCTAATCCCTGGATTACAACATGACCATCTGTCCAATTCAGTAATCAACTTATTTTCTCAGTGTTAGAATCATTGAATTACAAACAGGAACAATACAACTGTTGTAGGATTTGGAACAAGAGGAAGACTTTCCAAACAGTTGAAAGAGTAAGGTAGCTTATAAATATGATGGTGCTTCTATCTAACTTAATTACTGGATACTATGTTTAAGAAATCCAACATAATCTGTGGAGAAATTTGATTAATTTGCTTATAGTTATTCTCCAGCAGACTGTACCTTTTATTTTCCTGTATTTTTGAAAGAAGTCTAAAATATCAAAAGGACTGGTTTAAAAGCCAAGGTTTGTTGTAAGATTGTTAGACACTTTAAAAGCAAGTGAGCTGACACTCATTGTAAGTGCTTTTTACACTGCTGCATGTTCAAGCAGGGAGGTGAAGAAGATTTGCAGTCGAGGTGGAGCCAAGGGCTGTGTATGAATGGAGATTTGGCTGGCAACAAGTAACTAATTGATTTGTGAATTAGTGACCAGTTATTGATGATAAAGACTTCCTGCCTGCCAACAAGTATGTGTTTGGCTCCCAAATAGTTTACAAACAGCTTGGGGATGTGAATGAGATTAGCAGAAGCCATCAGATCTCTTGGATAAAAAGAACCGTTTGTGCTCTGCAGTAAAAAGCATCTCAAGTTTGAAGATAGCTAGTTTATTTTCCCTCATCAGTTGCTGATAAGCTGTGACTTTAAATTAATAGGTCAGAGATGTTTTCGAAGTGTGAAACAGTCATCCTGTGCCACCTGCAAATGTGTGAAAGTACTTGAAGAAGGGAAATCGAGAACCAATGTTCTGATCAGCAGAAAGGATCATCTCAGCAAACTCTGTGGATGGGAGCAACGTACTGCATTCCCAGTCTTTCCCTCCTCTCAAACACCTATTCTTTACGTGTGTGCCCGTATATGTGTGTAGAAAGGGAGTTTATAAGTTGGCAAGACTTTAAACTAATACAGTAATGTGACAGTAGTTCACAAGTGTTTATCTGCCGTTAGAACCTGTTTACTTCTAATAAATTTTAATTCTTATTAATTACAGAAACCTGGTCTGTGCTTTCTGTAAATGTGTACCTTAAAGTCAAGCAAATTGAGTAATTCTGCGTAATTGTTAAAATATTTAAATTTTGTGATGACTCCAGGAATAATGCGGCTTAATTTCAAGCCAGTAATAATAATAAGAGTAATACTATTTAGATTTCATAAACTGATTGTTATAATTATTTCTCACCTCTAGTGTTTAGGATGGGCTATCAAGAGTTTCCTTGAGCTTATTGTTCTACTTATCAGTATATTCATTTTTTAATATTCAGTCATGGGATGTGGTCATCACTGATTAGACCATCAATCATAGCCTATCCCTAATTGCCCAGAGGGCAGTTAAGAGTCAATGACATTGTAATAGATATGGAGTCACATGTAGGCTGGATCAGGTAAGGACTCGAGTTTTCTTCCCTAAAGGGTATTAGTGAAGCAGTTGGATTTTCCAACAATCGTCAATGGTTTTATGGCCATAATTTGATTTTTAACTCCATATTTATTAAATTGATACTCCACCACTTGCATTGGCAGAGTTGAACCCAGAACCCCAGAATGTTAAAATGAAAAAACTGCGGATGCTGGAGATCTGAAACAAACCAAAGCAAAAATTGCTGGAGAAACCCAGCATGTGTAGAGAAAACAAGAATTAACATTTCAAGTCCTGTGACCCTTCTTCAGAATCTGAAGAATAGTCACAAGATTCAAAAAGTTAACTTTGTTTTCTCTTGACAGATGCTGCTGGACTGCTGAGATTCTCCAGCAATTTCTGTTTTCACTTGTTCCCAAGAATATTACCCAAATCTCTAGATTAATAGTCTAGCAATAATAACACTTTGCCATCACCTCCCAATATGCATTTACTCCGTGACTGAAGTAAGTTATCCCAATACTAATAGCATTATTATTATGTCATTTATTTTCAGTAAACTTAGTTGATACAATAATCAAGAAGTAATTACTTCTCACCATGTCTTAAACTGAACTTGCCTGGTTTAAGTTGTTACCATTTAAAGGGCTACGTTAGGTATTATTAGTAACCACTTATTAGTTTTCGAGGTTAACAAATATGGG
Source organism: Rhincodon typus (assembly GCF_021869965.1). Lineage (NCBI taxonomy): Eukaryota > Metazoa > Chordata > Chondrichthyes > Orectolobiformes > Rhincodontidae > Rhincodon > Rhincodon typus. Next base: position 36,066,565 of record NC_063341.1, on the reverse strand, counting down.
GAAAATCAAAGAGGTGTACTTACACAAATTTAAAAATTATGAAATGGGTTATTACGAAAAGCCTCATCTACCTCAGAGTAACATCTGCAACTGGAGGATCAGCTTTTATATGCACACTGATGATACCCAGTTATTTCTTCACTTCCTTGGTAGTATTACAATAGGATGGAGTTTTGCATCAGGGTAGGAGACTGTTTTCTAGTCCTAAATGTCCAGGGCAATGGGCATTTTTGCAGTTGGCAATGATGATTTTGGCTGGAGACTCCTTAATTTGCATGAAGACAGTTGCCCTATCCAGTTGAAGATGAGAGGTAGGCTCTGGATCGCGAGAGTGGCAGAGGGTAGAAAATGAGAAGATACTTATTTCAGTGTATGAATGCCCACTGACAACTGTTTTCAATCTTAAATTCAAAATAGATTTCATGGAATGTGGGGACAAGAGGCTGCTGATGATCTCCTGCTTCCAGGCAGTTAAACTGTTACTCATTACATCAAAAAAAATCCCACTCAGACAAAAAGAAGCACTCAGCCTGCTCTGAGCCTTATTAATAAGGCTACCAATGAGATTAATTGGTTACCTGCCTTACTCTGGATAGGTGTCTGTGCAGGGCGTTTGTGGCTCAACCTACATTTTAGTCAGAAAGCAGGCATTCAAGTTCCACTTGCTCCAGAGATGTGTCATAACATGTTTGGTTTATTTCAAAAATATGTGGTATCTGCACAGGCCCTCCACCTGCCTCAGCAAAAATGGCCAGTGTCAGTAGCAGGGTCGGAAAATTAGCCACCGCATGCCCAATACATCCGGTATTTTCAGACCACATCTGCTTGTTGTCCACCTCTACAGGGTCTAAAACTCGAGCTCCATGTCTCTGCTGTGAAACTGCCTCACTGATAGGAAGTCACAGCTGAGTCAACACTGATCAAGGGTATAGCAGAGGTCACTGCAGGAAATAAAGCTGTAGTTGAGCTGGTGGTTACAGAAGGTGATTGATGGTGGCCCATCCAGGAGAGCATTGGAATAGTCAAGCCAGAAGTGCACCACGTGTCATATTTGTAATATCCAAATAAATAGCATAAACAAGGATTAAATTTTTGGTAGTAGTCTATAATTCTTAGTCTAATGACATTTAGAGGAGTCCACTTTAAATCTGTTACACACTGAGGCAGCCCATCTGTTGCTTTTAAATGAGGATGTACATTTTAAATGTATACTTACTTAAATATGGAGCCAGGAGGTGACAGAGTACTCCTCACAATTCCTTCGATCTTGATTTTTGATCTCAACTTTGATCATTTTTTTTGGTTAGTTGCCTCTTATTCCTTAAAATTCATTGGCTAAATTGAAAAGAGGTCTGAAGTCCAATTGCATTTATACCTTTGGCCTAGCTATTCAGGCATAGGGATTGCCCTGTGTTTCTCATTTGCCCAAAAGTGGGCATGTGTGAATTTCCTGAATGATGATGGCAGCACTAACTTTCTGCCCCTTATTCTCCCTCCATCCTGCCACCTAAATGGCTCAGACATTACAGAGTAATGTTGAAATGGGCACATCTGAGGAATTCTTACTCAGCCGTCCAGAATATTCAAACGTCACTATCCCCACAACTTGACATGTATCCGAATCAAAGTAAATGAGCGGACAGGTGTTACACTTTGTCACACTAATGGCAATAAGTGGGACTTCTTGAAATTCAAGAGTATAATGGATGGTATATTGTAGAGGCCTGAGCAACAAGGACTAAAGTGAGATGTGTAGCAAAATCAGGCAACAATTGTGGCAAGGCCCATCTTGATGTGGGGAGAAACTTGCATCATCTTTTATGCTTTTCACAAATGGCTTGCAGAGAGTCTTACTAGGCAGCTGTGAAATGCTAATTGATGGTGATTTTTCCTTGTTAAATGCCTTGCTAATGGCACAACTCACCTCATTAATATTCAGGATCCCTGATGTTTGGCACTTCCTCACCCATACAGACGTACTTTACCCTATTTGTTGGCTGTCTTCTGTTGTAATGGCTGAAAGGGAGGGAATGAGTGAGGTCTCAGTTGTTGACACGTCAGTTAATGATGGTGGATGTGCGAAATAGGTGTTCTGAAGAGCTGAGGAGGCAGTCTTCAGGGAGGGCATGCAGGGATAGTGGTATGTGAGGTTGGAGTAAACAAGAACAAGTGAAGGAAGGTGGTGTCTGCAATAGTAAGAGCATCAGAGCTTTGGTGGGAAATGGGTGGGGTGGCAGAGATAGAATGAATGTGATGTAACAAAGAGAAAAGTGTGGCACTTACTTTGGTGGACTAGAGAAGGCCATTGACCCTGTGGCACTACTGGCCATTCCTACACTCCCTGGAGGTGGCACTGACCCAGGTAGTGACCTCAGATCAAGCTGTTAGGGTGTCATAGCCTTCTCTGCCCAATCCTCCAGCAAGATGGCACCTCAGCTCTGGACTGTACCCTCAAACAATACCTTCATGCCCCTGTTGGAGAATGATGATGCCATTTTCCCCTTCCCTGCTATATTTGGACTCTGTCAGTGAGCAAGGCAGCTTCAGAATGCCAGTGCCAGTCCAGATGCACACTGGCCTTTTACAGATGGTGCAGGCGCACAGGATCCCAGTGTTTTGATGGATATTCACTGAATACCGTGTTGTTGTGGGAATGGCACCTGGTAAGGCGGATTGAAGTCAGATGTGAAATATGCCACAGGAGTGTGATAAGTAATTAATGAGGCAAGTTTGGTAAAATGCTACAAGAGAACTTGCTAGGTTTCATGGCATATTGCATATCTGACTAAGTCCTGTGTTTCTATATGCTTTTTAAATGCTTTCAAAGAAGTTGTAACAAATAACCAGACCAATACTTCCCCCTGCTGATCTAGTCAATTATTACATCACATATTGTATAGAACAGAAAGAAAGGAACCTGAATTCTATTCAGTTGTATGAAAGAGATTACAGTGGACATCAGTATCCCTAGATTAGTTAGGAAGAAAATTAAACCGGCATCCCTCTCTACACATTCATGTTTAATGATATATGTGGAAATGTTAATGTCTGTGGACATATGTTGATGCCCTGTCAGAATTCCACCCTCAGGCAACTGTCTGTGTGGATATTGCACATTCTCCCCTGTCTCCATGGGTTTCCTTCGGGTGCTCAGGTTTCTTCCCACAGTCCAAAGATATGCAGGCTAGGTGGATTGGTCATACTAAATTGCCCATAGTGTTCAGGGATATGTAGATTAGGTGGGTTACAGGTGGATGGGTCTAGGTGGAATGCTCCGAGGGTCGTTGTGGACTTGTTGGACCGAAGGGCCTGTTTCCACACTGTAGGGATTCTATGATTCTATGATTCTATAATTAGACAGGCTGTTCCACAATTTCATGTACATGAATCTTTGCCTAGATTTTCTCTTGGTCAACTAGTCAAATATCTAGAAGATGTGTTCTGAGGAAGGGTCTCTGGACCCCGAAGCATTAACTCTGATTTCTCGCCACAGATGCTGCCAGACCTGCTGAGCTTTTCCAGCAATTTATGTTTTTAATCAAATGTCTAAGCTGCACTAAAAGCCCTTTTGTAAGCGCCAGTCATTATTGGTAATTTGCAATGGGTGTGATTGCACGTACCTGACGCCATGCAAGTACAAGGAAGTATGTCTTGGAGAAATGTATTGAAGAATTTTTTATATTTTGCAATACGTCTGAGGATGTGGGTTCAACTGGCTAGACTGGCTGTTATTACCCTACCCTTATTTGTCTTGAGAAGTTGTGATGGGCCTTCTCATACACTGCAGTAGAGCTTTATACAATTGTGTCAACGTTATCAGTCATCAAAACCTGATACACCCTTTTAAGGAAGTTTGGTGAGTCTAATTACTTTCCGTATGGCACCACACTGAATTGTTAATAGTCACAATATGTATTTCAAAAATGTATATTATAATGCCATGGCAATACTGTTGCACATGTTCCAATGAGACAGTGATCAATCTGGTATTTTTCTTGCAGACAATTCATCAGTTAGACCTCTTTGGTGATATGTCTACACCTCCTGACATTACATCACTTGGGGTAAGTGCCATTTTTAAATATTAATTGATGTTGCTTAAATTCTTACAGAAATCCTTATAGCTATACAGCTGTGCAGCAAACAATTAGTAAAAGATTAATGAGGCAAAAATTAGAGTATGAGAGAAAATTATCTAAAAATATAAAATCAGATAGGAAAAGTTTCTTTAGATATTTAAAAAAGGAAAGTGTGAAATTGTCCATTTGGCAGAAAGAATAAAAAAGAAGCATATTATCTAAACGGGCAAGCTTTTGCAGAGCTCTGACATGCAGAGAGATCTGAGTGTCCTAGCGATTAATCTGAAAAGCTTAGCATGCAGTTACAGCAAGTAATCAGGAAAGCTAATAAAATGCTGTGGTTTATGTCAAGGGGAATTGAATACAAGAATAGGGGGCTTATGTTTTAGTTATGCAGGGAATCAGTGAGACCGCATCTGGAACATTGTGTACAGTACTGGTCATACTTTAGGAAGGATGTTAACTTGTTGGAAGCAGTTCAGAGAAAGTTTACTAGAATAATATCTGACCTAAGTGGATTGCCTTCTAAGCAAAGGCTAGACTGGCTAGGCCTGTATCTTCTGGAGCTTAGAAGAGTCAGGGGTGAATGATTTGAGACATAGAAGATCCTGAGGCGACTTGACCAGGTGAATGTTCAGAGCATTTTTCCTCTTGTGAGAGAATCTAGAATTGGGGATCATAGTATAAAAATATGATAGCACCCACTTAAAACAAACATAAGGCAACATTTTTTTTTCCCTCAGGAATTGTGAGTCTTTGGAATGCCCTTCTTCAAAAGGCAGTATATCAGAATCTTTCAATATTGTTAAGGCAGAGGTAGATAGATTTTTGATTTCCAAGGAGAAGAAAAATAATCAGGGCTATGCAGATGTGTAGAGTTGAGGTTAAAATCAGCTCAGTCATGATCTTATTGAAAGGCAGAGCTGGCTTGAAGGACTGAGTGACCTACTCTTGGTCCTTCTTTGTATGTTCTATGATTGTTGACTGCATACAAATAAGGGCATTACTCAATCAATGCCTAAGGTTACATTTTTAAGTTTTTACATAAAATTTTACAATCATTAAAGTGTGCCAGATATTTTGAGCAGCTTTTCAGAGAATTTGTATGAGATTAAATGGTTTGGAATTGATGGTTGTTTGGGATGATATTTACAAAGGATGGATATAAATTTCATAATGAGTGCTGTTAAGTATTACTTTCATCCATTTGTTGCTGGGATTTTGTATTGCCAAAAGTTTGTTTATAACAGTCAAGACTCCAGGAAGCAGCATTCGTGTTCCTGAAATTTAGTTTGTAATTTTCAAATGAGTGCATAAATGGCAAACTTTTCCATTTAGTTAAGATGGTTTCATAGCAAAGCTGACAGGAAATGGAATTAAGAGAGAATGAATGGAATTTTATTTGCATGATTTAATTCTAGATAAATGGAAAACAATACAATATTTTGAACTTTTCTGAAACTAAATACTTCATTCTTAATGTTTTGTGTAATTGTTGAAACTTGAAGAACAGAGAAGTATTTTGTTAGTTGATTTAGGAGTTATGTTTAATAGTTGTTAAATCTGAACGTTAAATATCTCATCGAGGTGGCAGTATCATTAAATCTGCATCATTTGTATCTTGTTTCAGACACCAGCATCACCTGCAAATGCCCTTGGGCCAGACACGTTTGCCCCTGGAGTTATAAGTGCTCAACCAACAGGAAGACCTGACTTGTTTGGATCTGTTCCTTTCAACACGGCTGGTGTGCCCACAGGTAAGAATAAAACTTTGGTTAGTGTTATGATAGGGAAAAGTTAGTGAACAATTCCTGGATCAAGCAAAGTGTTAAATTAAATATGTTAAGTCCATTCCTTCTAGCAGTCATATATAATCAGCTGTATAATTAATTCTTCTCACCTTTGTTTATCTTCTGAGGAATGCCTTATTTAATATGTCATTGACATAGCACGTGTTGTAACAGTATTCTTCATTGTTCATTCTGACAGGATATGTCACAATGGGAGCAGTGCCACCTGCAGTCTGGGCGCAACAATCAAGTGCTCAAAATATCATCAATCCTTTGTTAGCTGGGGTCCAGTCAACAGCATGGGGCCAACCTACCTTATTTGCTGTTCAGCAGCAGTGGGCTCCTGTTGGAAGCCCATTCCAGCCTACTGTATTCATGTCAGCACAAACTCCTATGCCACTACAAACTGCCATGTTCAAAGCAGCCTTATCTGCTGGTCAACCAACAATTGCCAGTCATCAAGAAGAGAAGCCAAAACAGAAAATGGGGAAGGAAATGTTTAAAGAATTCCAGATGGTCAAACCCCCAGTAGTGCCATCTAGAAGAAACGAGCAGCCATCACTCTCGTGCACCTCAGAGGCCTTCACAAGCTATTTTAACAAAGTCGGGGTGGCACAGGAGATAGATGATGCTGATGACTTTGATATCTCTCAGTTAAATCTAACTCCAGCAACCTCCAATTCCACACCATCATCAACCAATTCACGTAAGTTTCTCAACAGTTATTATGTTTTCCTTTAATCATGTGTGATCATGAGAAAACTATTTTTCCTCTGATAATTTTCCTCCCTTGTGCTGAGATATGGTTCCACAAATGCCTTTCATTTTTCAATACCTTATTTTAATGGCCTCATCACAATATAAACCTAAACATTTGATAGTTAGTAGCCTATTGAACATGGGTTGAAATCACAGTTGAGTTTATCCTCTCTATGCTTGATATCCACACGTATGAATTTTCAGCATGGCTCACTGAGTGGAGATCAGGATGCTGGTTGTTTATTTTTTTCCTGTCCCAATGAGGCCAATATGTAAAACTCCCATCATACTTCAGGATTATGGAAGACTCTCTCTATGACTATATGTCATGCTAGGAGGTGCATTACCCATTGAGTCATTTGAACATTCAAAATTTCACTTTCCTTAATTTAATCACTTTTATCATGGAAGAGAAATTATCAAGAATATAATTTTCGGAAAGAAATGCAAGCAAAATCTTGTATCAATATTAGGGATGAACATATTAATTAAATACAATTCAGAAAGTAGGCACTGGTTCTGAAAATCCAACTAACTGTTTTTGGTGTTCTGTCTACTATTTGATTTAATGTTCTTTACAAACTCCATGGCTTTTTTAATGTTAGCTATACCAAAGAGGTATGGATCATTATTACATTACAGACACTAAGGATCCAAGATTGCAAGCCTCATAGAGCAGCATTATTCTTCTTTTCAGTCTTTTTGTTTTCCAAAAGCTAGTGAAAGAAATCAGTGAGTGGTGTTTTAGTGTAGTTGAAGCAGAATCTTTAATATCTGTTTCTCCCAGAACAATATAAGCAAGCAAAATGTAATAATTAAATTAATTTTTAATGATGGATTTACTGATGGGATATATTTAATGTTCCTCATTAATTTGTTCTTCCTGAAAATATGTTTGCTATTTGAAATCACAGTTATGTCATGTGTGTGTTCTTTTTAAACAAAAATCTACACAAAGAATCAATGCCCATAATGTGGCACATCGCCAAGATTAAGAGGTGTAGGGATTAACCAGTCCTAAATGAATTAGCAATGTTCGGAGAAATGAGTTTGCAAAGTTCATATAAGGAAGGGAAAATGAATAAGATATATATATATTAAATCATGGTAAAAAATAAGTCAATAAATCTTAATAGAAAACAGTGATTCTCTGGAATAGGTTGCTATTTTATGTACTGGATGCCAATTCATTGAATTTCTTCAGACGAGAGCTGAGCCAGTTTTTGGTTGTGGTAGACATCACTCCTTTCAAATGATTGGTACTGCAGTGAATATAGTGAACAAGAGATATCCTAGATTAGCTTTGATCATCAAGATATATTGATGAAGAATCTTCTGTATTTTCCCCCTAAATTGACCTGGGTTTATTAATCCAGTTTAATACCTCTCCTAGGAGGTTGTATGGTTTTGGGCAGTGTAGTGGTATATATTGTGACATGCATGGCATCACAATTAAGTGGAGTAGGTTTGTGGGGCCAAAGATTCTTTACATGTTTGTAACATAGTAAGAGGAAGTGCACATAAAACAAAATATTTGGATTTGTAATTCACAATACTAAAGCAAAATACCTGTTAATTAAAAACATGCAGTACAAACAAGAACACAAATAAATAAGTGGTTCTCAAATTGAGAGTTTTTAAGCATCACAAAGTCCAAGTAAAGATGTAAAAAAATAAAATGTTGCAAGTTCAACAGCACACACTCAGCAAAGTTGGACTCGACTTAAGCATGTATACGATACATTATTTGTTGAAAAGTGGACTTCATAACAATTTTAGAAGATTTTGTTCATTTATTTTAAAACTATTAAATAGCTTGCTTTGGGAATCAGTTTTATTTGTTATTACTTACTGTTTTCTTGTCTTCCATGAAGCTCCAACTTCATCTCCACATCAGCACACACCTGAGGCATCTCGTCAGCACACACCTGAGGCATCTCCTCCTCAGAGCACGCCAGCTGCTTCTCCCCTTCAGACTTCTCCCACTACATCTTGTCACCAGAATATTCCATCCAGGTCACCAACTGAGAATCCCAGTGAGCCTACTCCCGCTGGCCAATTGGGGGATGAGTTGGACAACCAAACCACCAGCAAGTTGCAAGTAAATGTAAGTATTCAAGCAACAAGCAGTAGAGGTAGTGCCATCTCCTGCACCATTTTTGTTTCTTTTGTTTTTTGGCTGGATTTAGAACATCAAAAGCTAAAGCAGTTAGTACTTCGGAAGAGAAAGCTTACTTACTAGGCGTCTAATGTCAATTATAAGAGCTTCTAAGTATCACAATTCCAAGTGCGTAAAACTCCAATAGAATTTAATTCCATGTTAAGATGTTAATCAAATAATCCAGTCGCAAACAAGAGTCTTAAACAGAATCAATTGTATGAGGGGAGAACTACTTAAGGTAGGTTAGGAAATTAACTAAAAGATATAGCCATATAGCCATGAAAACAAACAATTTTAAAAAAGGATGTTTGGAAATGAACATATTTGTTACAACTAAGCTCCATTATGAAGCACACAATACGAGTCAGACTAGTATGTATAATTCACACATTTTACTGGATTTTCCTTCTGAGAATTGGGACAAATTTATAGTAATGAATCTTATATGTTTAACAAGAATACATTTCATTTTTTAAAAAATCTCAACTAGAAAGATTCAACCATGTCTTTTTATGTAAGTTACAGATAATATTACAAAGCAAGCTTCTGAGTTTAAGAAACCAGCAAAGGGGAACCAAAATTTGTTAGAAAAAGAGAAAAAATAAACAATGAGAATAACTAGCCAGGAATATAAAAAAAGAGACTTTTAAGAGCTTTTCCATACATATGGAAAGCTAAAGTAACAGTCAGAACCTTATAAAAACTGAAAGAACTGCGGATGCTGTAAATCAGAAACAAAATCAGAAATTGCTGAAAAAGCTCAACAGGTCTGCCAGCATCAGTGGAGAGACATCAGTGCTAATGTTTCGGGTTGAGTGATCCTTCCTCAGAACCTTAGATGCCGGTACATGATAAATCATCATGATAAATGAGGAAATAGAAGAGACATTGATTAAAAATTTTATGCTGACTTCACAGCAGAAGATACAAATTATGCACTGGAAGTTGAGGGTAACCACGTGGTTAATACAAGTGAGAAACTTGAGGCAATTGATATCAGCAGAGAAAAAGTATTGGAGAGCATATGAACAAGGAACAACAATAGGCCATTAAGTCCTTCAAACTTGCTCATGGCTGATTTGATTTTAATCTCAACTTTACATTCTTGCATATCCCTGATAATGTTTCATCCCCTTGGTAATCAAGAATCTACCTTCCTCTGCCTTAAAAATATTTAAAGATTCTGCATCTACTGCCTTTTGAGGAGGAGAATTCCAAAGATTCATAACCCTCTGAGAGAGAAAAAAAGTTTCCTCTTCTCTGTCTTAAATGTTCGACCCCTTATTTTTAGATGTTGTGGATTCCCACAAAAGGAGACGTCCTTTCAACATTCACCTGGTCAAGTCCCCTCAGGTTCTTACGTGTTGCAATTAAGTCACCTCTGACTCTTCAAAACACCAGAGGATACAGAGAAGACCAGTCCAGCCTTTCCTCGTAAGGCAAATCACACATCCTAGGGTTAAGTATAGCAGTTCTCTGAACTGCTTCCAATGAATTAACATCCTTCTGTAGAAACACAGTACATAGTACTCCAGATGTGGTCTCACCAATTCCCTGTATAACTGACACATAACCTCTCTACTCTTGCAATCAATTCTCCTTGCAATTAAAAAATTTTATTAGCTTTTGTGATTACTTGCTGTAATTGTACACTGTCCTTCTGTAATTCATGCGCTAGGAATCACTGAGATCTCTCTGCATGTCAGAGCTCTGCAACCTGTCGCCGTTTCAATTATATGATTCTGTTTCATTCTTTTTGTCCAAATGGACAATTTTACACTTTCCCACATGACACTCCATTTGCCAGATCTTTGCCCAATCACTAAACCTACATTTATTAGCTGCATGGTGGCTCAGTGGTTAGCACTGAAGCCTCACAGTACCAGGGACCCAGGTTCGATTCCACCTTTGGGTAACTGTCTTTATGGAGTTTGTACATTCTCCCCGTGTCTGTATGGGTTTCTGCCAGGTGTTCTGGTTTCTTCCCACCGTCTAAAGATGTGCAGGTTAGGTGGATTGGCCATGCTAAATTGTCTGTAGTGTCCAGGAATGTGCAAGCTAGGTGGGTTAGCTATGGGGAACATACCTTCAGCCCCTTCATTCAAATCATTTACATAAATTATAAAGAGTTGAAGCCCCCGCACCAACACCTGTTTACATACCATTCATCACATCCTGCCAGCTTGTAAAAGACCCACTTATTCTTACCCTTTGCTTCCTGTTAGCCAGCCAATCTTCTATTCATGCTAAAACTTACCTCTTACGCCATGAGCTTTTATTTTTCACAATCACCTTTGATATAGCAGCTTATCAAATGCCTTCTGTAAATCTAAGTACAATACATGCATTGGTTCCCTTTACCCATAACACAAGTTACTACTTCAAAGAACTCCAATAAATTAGTTAAACATGATTTCCCTTTGATAAGGGAAACTGCCAAGTGTCTTCATTAATAATAGCTTCTAACATTTTTCCTATGATAGATATTAAGCTAACTGGCCTGTATTTTCCTGCTTTCAACCTTGTTGCGTTTTGAATAAAACATTTACATTAGCTATTTTTCAATCTACAAGTACCTTCTACAAATCGAATGAGTTTTGGAAGATTAAAACCAATGCATTAATTACCTCACTAGCTACTTCTTTAAGACCCTGGAATGAAATCTATAAGGACCTGGGATTTGTCAACTCATAGTTTCAATAATTTACTCAGTACTACTTCCCTGCTAATTATAATTTTCTTCAGTTACTGAATTTTCTGTAAGAGAGCATTTATTTTGTTAACTCTCTTTTCTAAATATCTAAAGAAATGTTTCCCAGTTTTTATACTTTTGGCTAACTTTCTCTCCTAATGTAATTTTTCCCTTCTTTTCATAATTCTTTGTCTTTTTATATATACTGTTCACTCTTCTTACCTGCAACCTATCTTTACAGAATTATGTCTGTTCAGTACTATCTTTAGTTAACCAAGGATGGTGGGTCGGTCCCTTAGAATTTTTCTTATTTGTTGGAATCTTGGAATAAAGCTCAAGAAACACAAAAGCTAATGAATCCCTAGAACATGATGATCTGCATTCCAGGATTATAAAAGCAGTAGCTGCAGAGATAGTGGAGGAATGCTTACAGCAGATTGAAACTTAGCAAAGAAAAGAGAGAGGGAGAAATTGAGGTCTACAGGCCAGTTAGTTTGATGGTAGTCATCAGGAAAATGTCACAATTTATTATTAAAGATGCTTTAATAATGCACTGAGAAAATTATAGTATGATTGGACTCAGTCAACATGGTTTTATGTAAACAAAAGTGTACTTGACAATTTTATTAGTTTTTTTTTAAGTATGTAATTAGTAACATAGCTAAAGAAGAGCCAGCTGGTATAGTATACTTGGATTTGCAAAAAAAAGTACTTGATAAATTGTCACACAAAACATCAAAATGTAAGAACTTCTGGAGTTTGAAATATACGTCATTATGTATGAATGATTATGAATGATTAGTAACCAGGGAACATAGAGTTAGGATAAATGGGGCATCATCAAGTTGACAAACAGTATCTAAAAATGTTTTCTAAGCAGCAGTTGCTGGGACTTCAACTGTTTACACTTTATAGTAATGATGTTGATAAAATTTCTTGGTGATACAAAGATGGGTGGGAATGTAAGCTGTGATGAAGACACCAAAATGATCCACAGACCTAGACACATTAACCAACTGAACCTCAAAATAGCAGAAAGAGTGTATTATGCGAGGAAGGGTGAAGGTGTTTGCTTTGGTTATAATAATAAAAATGCAGATTAATTTTAAAGCTCATGAAACTTTTAAATATTAATGTTTCATGTGACTTGGATATAAACAAAGAACGCAGGAAGTAGACATGCAGGTACAGAAAACAGTTAGGGAGATTGAAGGCTTGTTACCTTTATTGCAAGGGCATAAGGAAATCTTGCTACAGTTGTACAGGGTTAAGGAGACACCACACCTGAAGTACTATGCGGTTTTTGTCTCCATGATTAAGGAAGGATACATTTGCATGAGAGATGCTTAAATTAAGATTCTCCAAATTGTTTCCTGGAATGACAGGGCTTTCGTGTGATAAAAGGCTAAGTAAATTTTGCCATATTATGGAGTATAGAAGACTGAGAGGTGATCTCAATGAAATTTATAGTATAGAAACTGAGGTTTTGTTTCCCTTGGCTGGGGAGTCTGCAACATGCAGGCACAGCCTGAGGTAAAGGGTTCATCATTTAGGAGTAGGGCGTTGAGGAGAAATTTCTTCACGTAAAGAGTTCTGAATCTTTAGAATTCTTCCATTTTGGATGCTTTATCTTGGTCTATGTTTAAGGTTGACATTAACAGATTATTTAGGCTGTTAGAGCATCAAGGGATATAGAGAGCAGGTAACAAAGTCGAGTTGAAGGAGAAAATTGGTCTTGATCATGTTAAATGGTGAAACAGGTTCACAGGGTCACAAGTCCATTCCTGCTACAATTTCCTATGTTCTTATATTTACGCTAAGAATAGCATTGTGTAACACCAAAAATCAATTGTTCTTTCTATACAAAATTCAATGCCAAAGTATTAGTGGTTTTACATGTATGCTCATGATCCCCAAACAAGACATTAACAGGGAGTTTAGAAAAATTAAGAGGGTTAAAAAAATGCCAAGAATATAAAATACATTTTTATAAACATTTTAGTAGCAAGAGGATAGTAAATGTGGCAAAATCATGAATAGTTGAAGGACTTACGTTGTAATGAACAGTAAAGAAATGAAATTTGTGCTTGCTCTCACTTTTCACTGAGGGGACCACTGTTCAGTCTGTGTAGCCATAGATTTGACTCAAACATTGTTAATGAGAATTACTCCTCAAATAGAAATATCACTGAACATGCTCCTCAAATTTAGAATAGGAAAATCAATCAAACATGATGCCTTACATTCAAAGATCTTGAAGAAAGAAATTGGAGAATCTCTGATTTGATTTACCTGTTGAAAATAAAATTGTATTGTGAGTTCAAGGGGAAATAATATCTGAGAGAAGATGGTGACTCTTAGGCTCACAGAGTGGAGATTGTATTGACCTTCTTCCAACATTGCTGACCATTTCACCAGATGGAGCCTGCATTGACCTGTGTGACTACCTCAGACTGCTATACTCAATGCCTCATTGGTCAAGGCATTGAGTGTAGGAGTTGGGACGTTATGATTCAGTTGTATAAGCCACACTTGGAGTATTGTGTACAGTTTTGGTCACCCTGTTATAGGAACATCATAGTTAAACTGGAAAGTGTGCAAAGAAGATTTACGAGGATGTTGCCAGGACTAGTAGGCCTGAGTTATAGGGAGAGGTTGGCCAGAATATGACTTTATTCCTTGGAACGTAGGAGAATGAGGGGTGACCTTATTGAGGTGTATAAAATCATGAGGGGCAAAGATAGGATGAATGCGTAAAGTCTTTTTCCCAGGGATGGGGAATTGAAAACTAGAGGGCATAGGTTTTAGGAGAGAGGGGGAAGATTTAAGAAGGACCTGAGGAGCAACCTCAGACAAGGAGAGGATTGTGACCTCACAGAGAGTGGTGCGTATATGGAGTGGGCAGCCAGAGAAAGTGGTTGAGGCAGGTGCAATAGCAACATTTAAAAAACATTTGGATGGATACATGAATGGGAAGGGTTTACAGGGATATGAACCAAATGTGGGCAATTGGAACTAGCTGAGTGGGCCCCATGGTCAGCATGGACCAGTTTGGGCCAAAGGGCCTGTTTCCATGGTGTGATGTCTTGGCATCCACTGCTGGTCCTGTGAGAAGCATAACTCCAGCATTGGCACCAAGTATCCAGTGGGAATTCTAGGACCCCGCCCACAAAGTGGGGTAGCTAGTTCCTGTCTGTCTGCCATTTATGGGGCAAATGTCAGGAACCGTGCAGGGTAGCTGCTGACACTGTTTTTTTTTCCAGGTGCATAACAGGCTTTTAAAGATGTTGCATGTAAGAGATGCCAGTTAATTTCAGTATTTTTTCATATGACTAGTTGTTCCAGGAACGGTGCATGGTAAAACGAGTGGAAATTCAACGTGAGAGATACCAAAGGATATTATAGGTAATTAATGAGGTGAGATGAGGATAAGGAAATGTACTAAGCCTCGTGGCGAGAAGGCTTCCAAAAAAGCTCGAGGCACTCGGACTTAGCCAAAGTAAAAGTAAGATTCAGCTAAGCATTTGGAGAGACATGATATAATCATGACGTCACAACACATTTTTTTTTAAGAATAAATTCTTCTTGACCAGCATTAGAAAATTATTTGAAGGAATAACAGTGAGATTTGATGTAGATAAAAGAATTTGAAATTATACCTTCAGGACATCCCAAATTGATTTTTAATGAATGAAGTGCTATGGAAGTGTAGTTATTTATGTAACATTGGCAATCGTGGCAGCCTATTTGTGCAGGACAAATACATGGAAATCCATGACCAAATCATCTGTTCTGGGTATTTGAAAGAATTATTATTAAAGTACAGGAAACTGAAAAGGGTGAGTCAATTTAGAGTATTCCAGGTGTCTGTGGACAGGATATCCTTCCGACTTTGGAATCATAGGCAGAAAAGTGATATTAGAGCAGGAACAAGAAATTTGTGTTCTGACATTTTGCGAGCAAATAACAGTGCATCATCTGTTGCTTGTAATACTAATATCTACTGTTTAAAAGTATCAAATATTATCTTGAAATCTGAATTATATATTATTCATTTAATAAATTGATTATTCTTTTCTTTTTTTCCACAGCTTGTCAGTTCTGAGACATCTGCAAACAACGATGTAGTTGGTGAATGTCTTGATGATGATTCTTTAACCCCACAGGTCGGTAGCTAGATAGCAGATTTTGGGGTAGGTATCTCTTTTCTTTTTCCTAGGTGTGCACGCATCCCACTGCTGCTGATCACTGCGACCCATGGATTGTGGTTTGTTTTAGTTACATAATCATCATTTTTGTGTGTTTTTTTTTGTTTAAACATGGCTTCTTTTTCATCCGATTTCATAACTGCATGAAACTGTGCCAATGAAACATGAAAAAACATTTTTGTGTTGTAATGAGTTTCATACTGTACTCTGAGATGTTACGTGCTGTAAGTCTGAGATTGTAATGTGCAAATTAATAAGTCTTTGCCAAGTATAAGAATCCCAGCCTTGCAGCTCACGATTGCTGCAACAGATTGTGTCATTGGTGAATACGTTTCTAAAAAAAAGGAAACAACATCAGAAATGGATATTTTCATACTACAAATTACATCAAATTCAAAAATTGAATCCGATACTCTACAACTTCAGTTAAATTCAGCATGAACTTGGGTAAAAACTGTGAAAACTGAAGCAGAGATACCACCCACCAGGACAAATAGGGGCATCTTGGGAATATAGATAGTGAGATAGTTAATAGGGGAAAGCTGATTTAAAGCATGACTGCAAAAATTGAAGACATATATACATAAATGCATTCAACATTTAATTCTATGATTTTTTTAAACAAAAAAAGACAAGATAGTTTTCCACTTCACTACCTGAGCAATAATCTAATTGGCCATATTTTATGACAATCACATATTTTTCATTAAATTTATGTGAATTAACTGAAAACAAATGGTTCTATTAAGATTGTGAGCTTACTCACCAGGTTACCATCCAGATTGTGAAGTTGAATATTAACCATTGTTTTTCCAGGCATTTATGAGTGTTTGGGAATAGTCCCACAGTATATGAGCGAGACAAGACACAATACATGTGAAGTGCAATGCAAGATTGTATTCAGTTTAATTCTGTATCTGTCTGCCTACAGGCAGAAGAGCCTCTCTATGCCCAGATAAAGAAGATCAAGAAATAACCAGCTGGAGCCATGAGTGTGTTGCAGGAAAACCTTGAACCATTCTCCATTGGATCAGCGTGCAAAACAAAATCAATCGGCCTGACCTGCACCTCCCTCAAAGCCATTCTGTTTTATCAGAGAAGCAAAATGATGAAGGATTACTCTGACAGATGTTGTTTTAAGGAATTAACGACTGATTGCACCAAGGTGAAAAGAACTGTACTCTGTATCTGGAGGATCGATTGATCAGTTTGTTGAGGATGTGGAACTAATCAACAAGGCAGTCACATTCTGCTAGAAATAATTTCTTACAAAAGAAACAGAGTATTTGAATCTTCTAGAAATTATACTATTTGTCATCTAAGGTCCAAGAGCTCGCTGCTGAATCACTATGCAGATGCCAACCTCTCTTCTATGTTCTTTTACGGAAAGTACATCAAACATTCCCCCTCAGATCAGAGAAAAAAAATACCTTTTTCAGGAAGCAACAAAATCAAACATAATTTATAACAGGACATTAATACCATGAATTTGCTACTATGTACGAATTCTGACATTTTCAAATCAGACTAAACTCTTATCACTTTTTGTACAATGTGAAAAGAAAAATCAAAACACAAATTTTATTTTATAAAAAAAACTGAGGTTCTTGCTGTTCAACTGAACACTTTGAATGTGTTTTAGGTAAAGTGGCTTTAAGAAGTTTGATTGAGGATTTGTCATCTTTTCCTTTTTTGTAAATATCGGTGGTCAAAACAATCTTTTAATTTAGTTTGTTTTCTCTGCATTTACAGAATCTAAATTTTTGAACGAGATTGAAATTAAAGGGATATGACTGACTATGTTTCTGCATATTTTAACTTACCTCAGCTCACACTTTAGATAACGTTACACATTCTTTTTAACCTTATCAAACAATACATTATAGAATGGATTTTTTTAAAAAACAATTCACAATAATTTCTGTAAGTTACCATGTAATACTGTTTCAAATATACATATAGAAAACACATTATTATGCAATTTATTTTGTTCAATATATGCAATGTGCTACTGTTCAAGTTTTCCATATTCAATCTATTTTATATAATGCTTTCTCCTTTTCTTTCCTGCATGTTACAACTTGTCCCACATGAAGGTCCTCAATTATTTATGATTTCAGATTGGATACCCTGAAACGGTTAAACTGCCAGGTGAGGAGGGATGAACTGGCAACACTTTTTAATTTAGTCCTCTCTGTTTGTTACAACCACATTATTATGGAAACCTTTTCCCAATCCAATTGTGTTTACATTTTCAAAAGGAGCCAAATTCACTAGGTTTGATTGAGTTAAAGAAAGGGTGAGTTTATTAGCTTCAAAACGTGACAAAAATGATAAAATACGATGTGCACACACAAATTAGAAATGTGACTTGAGTAAAAAGATAACACAAAAAAGGTAAAGAAGTCAATATCTGGGTTCCATGAAAAGTAGATGATGAGTATTACGTACAGTTCTGGTCACCCTGCTATAGGAACAATATTATCAAACTGAAAAGGGTGCAAAAAACATTATTGAGGATGTTACTGAGACTGGAGGGTTTGAGTTAAAAGGAGAAGCTGGATAGGCTGGGACTTTTTTCCCTGCAGTGTAGGAGGTTGAGGGGTGACCTTAGAGATGTTTATAAAATCATGAGGGGCATGGATAGGATGAATAGCCATGATCTTTTCCCCAGTATAGGGGAGTCCAAAGCTAGAGGGCATAGTTTTAAGGTGAAAGGGATTTTAAGATTTAAAAGGGACCTGGAGGACACCCTTTTCAGGCAGAGACTGGTTCATATCTGGAATGAACCGCCAGAGAGCTGGCAGAGGCGGATTCAATTACAACATTTAAAAGACGTTTGGACAGGTACATGAATAGGAAAGGTTTGGAGGGATAGGGGCCAAATGCAGGCAAATGGGACGAGTTTACTTTGTGAAACCTGGTCACGTAGATGAGTTGGACCGAAGGGTCTGTTTCTGTGTTGTATGACTCTATGACTGCTGCCGCTATCAAGTTAAATGTTACTGATCACACTACATTGGTAAGAAAGAGTTGATTTCAAGATCCTTGGCTTGGCACATTAGCTAAAATGATTGTTCCTGTTTCCTTTCTTGACAGTGACTGTTCTGACTGGTCTGGCTTCCTACATTCAAATGAGGGAGTCCTTGCTTACTTGCAAACAGAGGTGTCTAAAACGTACCTCAAGCTATGACATTTATAGCGCAGTAGTCCATACCAGCACTCATAGACCAATACACAGAGACCAGGGGGTGAAGGTGGATTTTAACACCTTTTCTTTGTATATTCCGAGAAGGATAAAGCACAAACATGTCTACAGTTTGAGAAATAATCCATGGTAGATAGCTACCTGTTGAAAGGGATGGTCAATTCTTCATTTTCTGTGGCCACAAGAGATCATACCAGTTTGTTTTGATTTACATCTCTCCTTGTGAAGGGTTGTTGTTTGAATTTTCCTTGACAGTGTTTCAGGTTTGACATTCCATGGTTCCTGTCAAGCTTTTGACAGGCAGTCACTGAATTTATATCCACAGTCATCTTCCAGCTATATGTCCTTTTTAAAAAAAAACATGTTGTAAATAAAAATTCAATCTGTTCATAAGTAAATTTGCGTTATGATCGGCTATTATGGTATCGCAGTATTAACTCATTTTGTGGTACAATCCCATTGACGCTGACTATTCTCTGATGTATTGCCCACGTAATTGTTTGTCCCTTGTCAGATAAAGCTGACAACAATTTCCAACAATCTTCAGCTAGAAGTGTTATGTGGATGATCTTGGCCTTCTCTGAAGATCCCCAGAATCACAGATACCAGTCTTTAACCAATTTAACTTACTCCACATGATAACAAGAAACAGCTGAAGGCACCGAATGCTGCAGTGGCTATGGCCTCCATAACATTCCAGAAATAGCCCTAAATATTTGTGCTCCAGAACTTATGCCATGTGCACAAAAAGTAGGCTAAATCCAATACAGACAATTAACAGCCCATTAGTCCACTCATGAACATCTTTAAAGTGATGGAAATGATCATCAAAAGTGTGATCAAACAGCACCTGCTTAGCAATAACCTGTTCATTGATGCTCAGTTTGTGTTCTGCCAGGGCTACTCAGCTCCTGAACTCACTATAGACTTATTCCAAACTTGGACAAAAGAGATGAACAGAGGTGAGGTGAGAGATATTACCTTACCATCAAGACCACATTTGACCAAGAGTTGCATCAAGGAGCCCTAGTAAAATTATAGTCAATCAGGGCAAAACTCTCTGCTGGTTGGATTCATGCCCAGCAGAAGGGAAGATAGTTCTGGTTGTTGGAGGACAATCATCTTAATTCCAGGAGATCATTACAGGAGTTCATAAGGTTTGTGTCAAAAGTGGAGATTATTGCTGATGATTGCACAATGTTGAGCAGTATTCACAACTCCTCAGATACTGAAACAATCTGTGTCCAAAGGCAGCAAGACCTTTGACAACATCCAAGTTTCAGCTGACAAATAAATTTGTGCCATACAACTACTGACAATGTCCCTCTCTAACAAGGGGGAATCTAACTAGCCCCTTGACATTCAATGGTGTCACCTACCCTGAATGGCCCATTATCAACATCCCAGTGGTTACTATTGAACAGAAACTGAACTAGATTAACCATGTAAATACTATGGCTACAAGAAAAGGTCAGAAGTTAATAATCCTGCAATGAGTAACTCATTGACTAACTCCCAAAGATTGTCTTTGTAGACCATTTACAAGCAATAAGTCAGGCTGGTGATGGAATACTCCCCTCCTCCCTAGATGAGTGCAACTCCGACAACACTCAAGAAGCTTGACAACATCCAGAACAAAACAGCTCACTTTGATTGTCACCACACCCACACATGTTCATTCACTTCACCACCAAACTCAGTAGCAGCAGTGCGGATCATCTACAAGATTGATTTCATAAATTTGCCAAGGCTGCATAACACCTTACAACCCATGACCACTACCATCTAGACAGACAAGGGCAGCTGGTATATTGGAACACCACCTGCAAGTTTCCCTCCAAGCCACTCATCATCTTAACTTGGAAATATATCCAAGTTCCTTCAATGCCAATGAGTCAAAATCCAGGAACTCGCTCACAAATGGCATTTTGGGTCTTCCTACACCAAATGGACTGCAGCAGTTCAAGAAGGATGCTCACTAGTGCCTTCTCAAAGGCAATCAAGAATAGGCAATAAATGCTGGCTCATCCAATGATGCCCACATCTCATGATCATATTATAAAAAGTGAAGCATTGCATCAAGGAGCCCTAGTAAAATTATAGTCAATCAGGGCAAAACTCTCTGCTGGTTGGATTCATGCCCAGCAGAAGGGAAGATAGTTCTGGTTGACAACATCCAGAACAAAACAGCTCACTTTGATTGTCACCACACCCAAAAAAAAAAAAATTCATGTACATTCTATCAGCAGTCATTGGATGTCAGTTATGAACAAGAACCTTGACTCATTCGCTTGTCCTTAATAGCACGGAGTCTTGCTCAGAATTCTTAGAAATTAATTTCTATTTACTTTAGGAGATCCAATTCGTTTCACCAGAAAAGTTCTGCTAATATTGGAAATATCTGGAGTGCAATGCATAAGATAACATGGTGGCACATTATGTAATCTTACCAAGGTCATATATCTTTGCAATGTTTTTAAGCACTTTGCTACCTTCTGTTCATGTAGCCTTAAGAGCATTCACATGATGTAGGACATAAAAATCCATCTGTTTGTAATTTTCCACAACTTCATCTATCTACTTGCTCACCAAATACCTTTGTCCTCCTGAATTTATCTTGGCCCTACCGTATTACAACATTCAATTATCTTTCCTGGTAATTTATTCCATAAATTTACAACCAGTTGTGTTAATTGTTTCCAGCTGACATCCCAATTATCATTCTCTGACATTTGGTATTTGGGACTTTCACAGAATGAACAATTAGTTTTGGATAAATCAGAGTTGTTGATTATGCTGCATTAAGAATGAAACACCAAAAAATTTCCAACAAATTTGAAATTATTTTGAAGTGCAATAGAATAAAGAATCCCAATGTTTCAAAATACTTAGGTTTTGTCATGTGTTAATGAGAAAAATGGAAAATAGTTCTGAGGGCTATGCAAACCATGCACTATATTTTAATTATGAACAACATTGAAGACCAATTACTGCAAGTGCCTTTGATTTCAAGGTCATCATTGTTATGAGGACCTCCATGTTGTACGTCTGGTACCAATATCTCAGGACATGCTATATGGGCACCAGCCACACTCAACCCACATCCACAAATATTGGCATCCATCATGTGCCAATTTCTAGGAATCTTCATATGGCACATTTCCATTCCTTGTAAAGTATGAGTCATAGAGTGCTTCTGTGCTTCAAAATTGCACTTTAGGCCAAAGCAACAATTGGCATTGCAATGCTGCAAGTCCACTGTATGCTGATGGACAGGCATCCAGCTCATGGACTGGGTCAGGTTGCATGTCTGGACTGGGTCAGGTTGCATGTGTGGCCTGTTCACTTGCTCTCATAACACTTATTCCAAGTTTGCCCAGATGTTCACAATTTCACTGCCTTGCCTTGTCTTGCCTTGCCTTTTTGAGCTTTGCCCCTCAACCGGAGATACCAACCCCACAGTAATACTGTTCTGCCTTGCCATTAGCACCGACTCAAAGCCACAAAGCTTATCGTGGTTGTTAGCACTCTGTAGTCAAGTCAAGAGAGACAGCCTCCACTTGGGGTGCCAGCACAGAGAATTAGGGTCAGTCTTCAATACCAGTCCAAGAGCTTGGACACGATCAGTCAGACACTCAGGGTGGTCAGAATCCAAACCTTCTCCATGTGACGGATAAGGAGCTAAACATCAGGCAGCCCATTATCCATTTTGACTCTGTTTTGGGTTATTTTCCTCCTGGAATAAGAGAAGTGGCAATTGTAGAAGATGAAAGTGGGTGGAACAGTTTTACTGTTGGTGCAGAAATGGAGGTATCCCAAATGAGTGAATAGGTAGAGAGCATGCAGGGTTTGTGCTGAAAGGAGTTAGAGAGTTGGCAGCAAGTGAATGAAGGTGCTGCAGGCAATAGCGAGAGTGGTAGAGAATGAGCATTGGTGAGAGATGGAGTGAATGTGAGCTATCAGAGAAAAGATGATAGCACTTGTAGTGGTGGGTTGGGGAAGACATTGACTTTCTTCCTACACTTGCTGTGCATTCCTCCAGATGGCTGAAACTACACTTAGACAGGTGGCAATTTCAAACCAAGCCTCCACTGCTAGTCCTTTTTTAAGAGGACATCACTTACAGTGCATTACCCTGTCCAACAGGACCTCCAGGTTCCTGCCTGCAAACCAAGGCACCAAATTTCCCTTGAAGCCAGAGCAAATGTCAGTATCTGTGCAGGGCAGTTCTGAACTGACAATGCTTGTCCAGGTTCATATGTTTTTTTAAAGTTGACTCCAGCGCCAAGCATGCTGGTAAATTTTGGGATATCCTGACAGTGGTGAATTGTTCTGAGAGCAGGGCTTGGTATAATATGGCTAAAATCAGACACAGGATGAGGCACAGGATAGGTAGCTGACGAGGCGAGTTTGGTAAGATATGGCAAGGAATCATGCTAGGCCTTGCAGTGAAAAGCCTCCTAAAAACCAAATCCACAGGTACTTGGTCAAAAAATGTAAGATTCAGCGTAAAGTATTGAGCTATTACTATTAAATGAAGGAATATAAAGAACTATTGACTGGTGAAGAACTTCCTGAATGAATATGTAAATAGCTAAACATTCTAAACATGTATATTCCAATAGCTGTAGGGAAGGTAGTAGTGTTAAAGTACTATTATAGTTAATATGGATTTGAACTGAATGTTTAGTTCCTGGAACTTAATGTTCCTGAAGCTCCACATTATGGTCACCATTTTCTAAACCTGAAGGACCCACATGAACAACTAAGGGCTATTTGGCAAATGAGATTCCCAGCAAGCAACACGAAATGGGAAACGGAATAGGTAGATGCTGCCAAGTTTGGGTTTTAGTTTTCAATTATTAACTATACAGCAGTCTAAGCTTTCGACTTTTAGGTCAGCGCTTTGTTCCCGTAATGCCAGTAGAGTGTACATTGCATTTCCGTTTGAACTAAGTCAAGAACACGTACTTCAAACACTTGTTCAAATAGATGAACAAATTCTGATTTTAGCTGTGCAACATTTCAGATTCAAATCCAATTCTGAGCAGATATTCAATGTTAATCAAAAGTTTAGGTGCTTACAGTTGTTCTGGGTCTAAAGTAGGATCCATACCACATGCACATATAGTGGTGTCAACTATGCTGGACGCATTTTTGATAGATCATTGAAGCAGGTGCTGTGATGATGTATTGGAAGGGGCAGATAATGAGATCAGTCCATGTTTAGCACTGATTTGACTTTAACAATGCCATTATCAATCTCAATGTTCAAGTCAATGACCGTTCTTAGCCTTGTACAACAAATATGCTTTCAGCAGCAGGAAGAACCCCCAGCAGTATTTCTTAAAGGAATCACCAACCACTTTAAAGTTAGTGGTAAAGCTCAGCAGGTCTGACAGCATCTGTGGAGAGAAATCAGAGTTAAATTTCAGGCCCAGTGACTCTTCCTCAGATCTATTCTGAGGAACCAGTCTCTGTCTCAGGCATGCTGCAATGCTGCAGCGAAGCTCGGTGCAAGCTGGAAGAACAGCACCTCATTTTCTGCTTGTGAACTCTACAGCCTTTTGGACTCAACATCAAGTTCAACAATTTTAGGACTTGAGCTCTCCCATGTCCTTACCCCAACCCCTACACACCAGGGGGTTTGCTATTGCACACAACCTATTGTTAACCACTAACAGTCCCCACTAATAGCTATTCATTCTCCTTGCTAGATTGCTATCCACTCCTTTGTCTGTCCAACTGTTCCTCTCTGTCTTTGGACTCTATCCTCACCCATCCTATCTTCTGCATATAAACTAGCATTTTCCTAGCTACTATCAATTCTGAGGAAGGGTTACTTGACTTGAAACATTAACTCTGATTTCTCTCCACAGATGCTGCCAGACCTACTGATCTTTTCCAGCAATTTCTGTTTTTGTTTCTGATTTATAGCATCCACAGTTCTTTCAGTTTTTACGCATAAAAATCAATTGGTTTGTTGTTAAGTCTGTTCTATAACCTATGATGTGTTTAGACTACCTGCAGTTAGTACAGTAGATAAAGGCTGAAGCAGCTACAAAGAATTGTGTGTTAACACAAGCACACAGCAGGAAGGATTATATTAAAGTTACAAAAAACCCACCTGAACTCCCGCAAGAGGCAAATATATGGAGTGATCAACAAACCAGAAATTTTTTTATACATTCATGGGATGAGAGTGCCACTGGCCGGGCAAGATTTATTACCCATCCATTGTTGCCCTTGAGAAGGTGGTGGTGAGCTGCCTCTTGAACCTGCAGCAGTCCCTGTGCTCCAGGTAGACCCAAATGCCATTAGGGAGGGGATTCCATGATTTTGACCCAAAAACACTGCAGGAAAAGTAATATATTTCCAAGACAGGTTCATAAGTGGCTTGGAGGGAACGTGGAGATGGCAATCCTGTCTACCTGCTGCCCTTGTCTTTCTAGATGGAAGTGGTCATGAGTTTGGAAGGTGCTGTCTAAGGACTGTTGGTGAATTTCTGCAGTGCACATTATGGATGATGCACACTGCTGCTACTGAGGGTCAGCTGTGGTGGGAGCAGATGTTTGTGAATGTGGTGCCAATCAGGTGGGGTTGTTTTGTCCTAAATTCAGTCAAGCTTCTTGAATGTTGTTGTATTGCATTCATCCAGGGAAGTGGGGAGCATTCCATCACACTCCTGCCTTGAGCCTTTGTAGGCAGTAAACAGGTTTTTAGTGAATCAGGCGGTGAGTTACTGTCTGCAGGATTTCTATCCTCTGACCAACTCATGTAGTCCCTGGATTTATATGGCTTCCTTCAGTTCATTTTCTGGTCAGTGATAACCCCAGAATGTTGATAGTGGGCGATTCATTGATGGCAATGCTATTGAACGTCAAGGGGTGATAGTTAGGTTTTTTCCTGTCGGAGATGGTCATTGTTTGGCATTTTTGTGATGTCAATTTTATTTGCCACTTCTCAGTCCATGCCTGGATATTGTCCAGACCTTGCTGCATTTGACATAAGCTGTTTCATTATGTAAGGAGTCCTGAACAGTTCAGAACATTGTGCAATCAGCAGTAGACATTGCTTTTTCTGACCTTATAATGGAGCGAAAGTCATTGATAAGGCAACTGAAGATGATTGGACCTAGGACACTAGCCTGAGGAACTCCTACAGAGATGTCCTGGAGCTGAGATGACTGACCTCCAACAACTACAACCATTTTCCTATATATCATGTATAACTTCAACCAGCAGAAAGCTTTACTTCTGACTCCTATTGACTCCAGTTTTCACTGGATCCTTGATGTCACAGAAGTTAAAATGTGGCCTTGATGTCAAGGGCAGTCAATCTAACCGCATTCTCACCTCACCTCTAGCAATATAATGATGAGACAAAGCATGGTGGACACATGTTCCACCATTGTCAATTGTCAGTGAAAACATCAGTGTCATGATACAGTTCAAAGTGTTTGGGTAAGTTCAAATTATCTGTCATCAGAAAACGGGTGACTTTTAGGCACTGGCTAAAATTGGAACAGGAGTAATTGTAATATGCTACCCCTGCAAATTCAAAAGAACTTATCCCACAGACCTGGGAAGCCTTGATTAAACCGACAAATGTAGAACTTCCAGTATATAACATTTCCTCGGTTCCAGGTGCAGAATTAGTGGGGCTGGAGTGCAAGGATATCAAACAAACTGAATGTCGCAGATGTTCTACAATATATTAGCAACGGTAGGAATACCAGCATGCTGTGACCTTGCATTAATCCATGGATTCAGTCAAACTTTAGAGACACAATAGTGGACTATTCAAGAAACACCTAAAGAACTGAATATGAAAGAAGATTGGAACACTGCATTTTTTTCTGAATTACTGGAGCTAAAATCTCAGCTCTATGCCATGAAGAGAAAAATTAAAGTTCAAGATCAAAAGACTGAAAACTTCCTCAGGATAAATCCAAAAATAAGAATACCATTCCTGAGATGACAAATTCTTTCAAAGGTATGTGTACTCAACTTGCAAACAAAATGAATGAAGAGCTGAAAGAGAAAAAGAAGGAAGTAGGATAACCTTTAAGCTCTGAATCATCCAACTGATGACAATATTGCCTGTTTATGGCAAGGTTTGGAGCAATTTGCATGTAATTCAGATTAGGCTCAGCAAAGGCATCTACTGAAACATTAGAGATAGTAGGAACTGCAGATGCTGGTGAATCCGAGACAACAAGGTTCAGGGCTGGATGAACACAGCAGGCCAAGCAGCATCATAGGAGCAGAGAGGCTGACGTTTCGGGCCTAGACCCTTCTGAGCTAAAAGAAATGCTGGTGAAGATGATGGAGATGCACAGTAAACACAGCAAGGACTGCAAATTACTCATGACTGTCCTTTAAGAAATAAAGCCAGCAAAGATAACATAGTGAAAGAATTCAAGCAGGACACAAATAAAATTAAACAAGCACCCAAGCAGCATATAGATTAGTGCCAGACTTCAAAGAAAACAAAAGGAGAAGAGGTCGGACTGGTATTAGAGTAGGCTATGATGGACAAAATATTCTAGACAACCAGAAGGATAAAGCTTTGAGAGAACTTGGTGTGCAAATCCAAAAGGTTCAAATTGAGCTGGAAACTCTTAAGGAAAAAAAAAAATAATTGTCAAGAAGATTTGACACTCAAAACAGCTAGAGAAATTAGATCAGCCTGGGGCTAATCTGGAGAAAAACTTGATCGTAGTGCGTCAGGATAAGCAACTGCAGTTCATGAGAGAAAACCTTGAGAATATAAACAAGAGTGGCAGACAATATCACTAGTGACTGTGGCAATCAATGACACCTCCAACAAATACAACCTCATAAGTTCTGGATGTATCAAGAAATTACCTATAATATAGAGGCTCATTGTCTCACTTTTTATTATAAATTGTTAAACTTTATTTTGAAAAGGAGAGGAAATGTATATATGTACTTTGCCTTTAAGAGAGTTCGCCTTTTACCGCATGTGATGTGATTATAAACTATTGTGACTCTGCCTGGTCACCAGTCAGTCTGCTGTGTCTTTGCAAGCTGCACACACAGAAGCCAACTGATTTGTTATAATGCCTGATTCATTACTTGTAATGTGTTTTACTGTTTTCAATCACTAACAGGTGATCGGTTATTAGACCATTATCATTACCATGCCACATACTGATTGTCATTGTCTGCTGAAAGCATCAAATATTTGTACCTGCTGACTTCCACACCACACATAATGTCTAATCCTTCCAACATCTCTTTCTCCACTATGATAAGGTTATCAGGATTCACCACAAAATGCAGTAGTTAGAATGTGAAGAGCAAGGCTATAAGTTCAGAGAGGAGATCAGCCTCCTTTTGCTGATAGGGCATTAGCTTGGACCCATCTGATAAAAAAGGTAAGAGTTACCTCACAACTTGTGAACCTCACCATGTGAGTATCAGCATGTCAGAATGTTCCCTGACTAATCTTTGAGACATGTTTTGCAACCATATCCACGCATTAATTTTTGGGTAGGGCAGTTGCTATGTTGCATGAATAAAAATTCATAGGCCTGGGCAATCAAACTGTGGGCATAAGGTTAAATTTAGAAAGTAGTTTCATTATTAGTGGCTGAGAAACTACTGGATTATCTTTAGCCAAATAAATCTGCTGTTCTGGTTTATATATGACTCCAGGCCCATGGCGATACAATTGAGTTTTAAGTATTTTCTGAAATAATTTTCCAAGCTATTCAGGAATTTCAAAAACTGTAGGAAAATTGTAAAATACATAAAACTGGATGACAATTTTGCATCAATTTGACACCAGATTCAGACACACAAGTCAACACACGGAATCCAGTGACCCTGTAACTTCATCCATACTAACATCAGGAGCTTTGTGCCAAAATTGGGAGAGTTGTCCCACAGCCTAATCAATAATCAACAATTTATACATTATAGCCAATGTCCTAATTGAAGCTAACTGGCTCAGTTATCTAAATACTGTGGCCTAATGAATGGGTTTAGAGCTGAGAGGTCTACAGAAAATAATTCACCTTCTGATGCACATAAGTCTGTCCAGCACCTACAAAGCACAAATCAGGAATGTGATAGAATATTCTACAATTGCCTGGATGAGTGCAACACTAACAACAATCAAGAAACCTGATACTAACCAAAGTAAAGCTCAGCTAATCATCATCCTATCCACCATCTTAAACATGAACATGAGCACTGTGGCTCTAGTGCGTCTCATCTACAACAGGCACTGCAGCAACTTTCTAAAGTTTCTCCGTAAGCACTTCCTAAACCTGTAAAACATCACTGTGACACCAACAGCCACCCAGAGGACAGACGAAAACATCAAAATCTGAAATTTTTGTGCCAAGTTTCATGCCACCCTGACCTGTCACATGCTGCCATCACCACTTAGTTGAATTCCTGAAGCTCCCTACTTCACAGCACTGTGAGTGTACCTACACCACATGGGCTGCAGCAGTTCACAAAGGCAGCTCATCAATCTCTCAAAGGTAATTAGTGATGTGCAGCAGCTGCTGGTCTTTTCAATTTTATTTCCATTCCATCCATGATTGAAACAAAATTTTGACTGTTACAAATAGACATGCCCCATTTTAATTTAATTATTATTATTGTACTGTTTATAGCACAGTTAGATTCATAGAGATCCAGAGCACAGAAAAGGAGCCTTTGGCCATTGAGTGTGCACTGATTAGAAGCAAGCATCGAACAATTCTACTTCAGGTCAGAGTGCTGTGAAACTTGGAACAAAAATTTCAGATTGTGATGTCCTCATCTGTCCTCTAGGTGGCTGTTGGTGTCATAGAGATGTTTTACAGGTTTAGGAGGTGCATTTTCCAGCACTTGGCCCACAGCCTTGTCTGCCTTGGTAGCACAAACGCACGTCTAATTCCTTCTTAAATGACATGAAGGTTTCTGCTTCTATCTCCCCCCATTACAGGCAGTGAGTCCAGATTGCCACCAACCTCTGAGTGAAATAACTTTTTCTCACATCCAACCTAAACCTTCTGCCCCTTACCTTAAATCTATGTCCTCTAATCATTAATCCCTGGCCATTGATTCTTTGTGTGAACACATAATGTAGGCTGTAGTCACATGCCAGTCAGATTACCAGGTTCCCTTTCCTGAAAGGAATTAGTGGATCAGTTGTGTTTTTTTTTTAATTCTGCAATTATTTTAGCTCTCTTCTTATCAATTTTATTGAAGTCAATTTCACAACTTGTTGAAGTAGAATCTGAACGTGTGATCTTTGGGTTGTTATTTTAGAACTGTAACCAAGAGACCCTTGTGCCCATTCCTATTTAAGTTTAGAGGTCAGAGAAATTTATCACAATATTTGAGGAAGTGCATTTCGGAGGAGGTGTAGGCTTTCTGCATGTCATGTAGGAATTAACCACTCAACCTCTTTGAAATTTCATTGCAGGTATCCTGCCTGTCAACAGGCTGGTTTGCCAGAATGGATGACTGCTAGAGTGGAGAGCAGCTGGGGAAGAGATGTTAGGCCATTCTGATAATGCTAGGGAAGGGTCGGACATTGTGTAGGAATGTGTCACACATTGAGGGTTAGAAGATAATAGAAAATCATATGTTACAGGTTTAGAGGTGAACAGGTCTTTGTCGGACACTGGAGAACTGTGGAGAAGTTCACAAAACAAGGTTATGGATGATGAATTCATCAAAGACCCAATGTAAGGACTGTTAGTGTATGCCTATACAAAGAGGATTGGAGTGAAGCAGTTAAGATTATTGATGAAGACATGGAGAATGTGATTAGGTTCAAGTACCTCGAGTCGTCGATGGCAGAAGATGGAATTATGGAAATGGAAAGTGAATAATGAATTATCTCCTATTAGACTAATTGGAAGCAGTGCAGTGAAGTCTTATTTGAAAGAATAGTCGTGCTGAAACTAAAAGGAAGATTCTAAACACAACAGTTGATCTTGTTACATCGTACAAAAGCTTCAAGAAGAAGAAATAACAATTGCATATTAATGAGACACGGAGATGAGAAAGCTGTGTGGAGTAACAAGAAATGACAAGATTAAGGGCCTGTGCATCAGGCGTCAGTGAAAATTGTAGGATTTCTGAAGAAAGCAGCCAAGAAAAGATTGAAATTTTCACTGCCCTTGAAACAGTTAGAGTTAAACATTGATAAGTACCATTCGCAGATTTTCCAAGGGCTGTGTTCTCTGGAAACAGAGACCTTTGGAATTTAAAAGTCCTTTCAGCACATCAAAGTGAACTACTTTCCAAGGGAGCACAGTTTGAGGATAGAGATTTGGCACTGTGTAGCTGATTCTTAAACTCTCACTCACTCAGAATGCAGCTGCCCACCAGGAAAGCTGACTTGCCTCCTAATGAGCTCTGTCAAATTGCAGCACAATTATCTTGTTGCAGAATATTTCCTGATTAGCGAATAAGCAATATTACAGTGCTAATTTCTGAATTAGATTGATTATAATAGTACCAAACATATTTATGAAGTTCATTATTTTTGAGAATTAAAGATATATAGGTATGTCAGTGGTTTTAAGTGACCTTCAGGAATTGTATGATTTAATCCCTGTACAAAGAAAAAAATCAATTGATCAAAGAACAACATACAAACATTACAACACTGCTAACTTGTTATTCTGAAAGGTTTCTGACTGTCAGTCGCTGTACATGCTGTTTGGAATATGTTGAAAACATACAAGACCATGCTTCGATCAATGAATTTCATTCTGTTTTTTGCTGCATTATGTATTGTACAGACAATTGGTTACTGGTAAGTTTCTGTTATTAAAGGTTTAGTTGTTCAAAATTTTAGATATCTGGCGGAGTGAATTGCAATTGGATTAAGAATCCTTAGGCTAAAGAAAAAGGTTACAAAGAAAACAACCAAGAAAATATACAAAATGAGCAGGATGAATGAGGAACAAACTGCAGTTTAATTTTACTGTTTTTCTGAACACCGTTCTGGTCATCACTGCCAAACCTTAGATGTGGAGAATGGGTATTTGACCAAGGCAAGGTGGACAATATCTATGTGAACTGTACTTTAGCATGAGTCAGCAGCCTATCCAAAACAGAGGACAAAAATGAAAAATATATACTTTGTATGAAAGTAAAATACTGAGGATGCTGGTAATCTAAAAGAAACACAGGGAATGTGGGAGAAACTCAGCAAGTCTAGCAGCATCCATGAAGAGAGAAAAAGAGTTAACATTTTGAGTCCAGTATGACTCTTCTTCAGAACTGAAAGATGTTAGAAAATGTTTTGATTTATTCTTTTGACAGAGGCAGAGGAGGGGGCGAAGGGAACAGATGAAGAGGAGGCCCACTGCAAAAGACAAAGGGACTGTTAATGATGGTGTAAAAGGAAATGAGTGTAAATTAAGGTGTCAAACTGAAAACAAACTAAACAAGTCAACATTGGAGGGGAGGGGTTGGTGAAAGATTATCAGGATATGCAGCAATGTAGAGTTGAGGTTAAAATCAGATCAGCTGTGACCTTGTTGAACAGTGGAACACGCTGTAAGGGCCATGTGGCCTATTCTGGTTTCTTGCTCATAAAGTGGGGAAATGGTATCACACAGTCAGTTTCTGAAGTTATTGAATTCAATATTGAGACCTAGACGCTGCAGAGTGCCAAAGCAGAAAATGAAGTGTTGTACCCGAGCTCGCACTGTGTTTCATTGGAACATAAGAGCAGACCCAGGACAGAAATGTTATCATGAAAGCATGTGGTTTATTGAAATGACAAGTAACTAAAAGGTCAGGGTCATTTCTACAGGCAGAGCAGAGGTGTTCCACAAAGACATCATTCTTTCTGCATTTGGTCTTGTCAATGCAAAGGGCACCACACTGCAAGCAGCGAATATAGTCAACCAGATTAAAGGAAGTATGAATTAGACATTTTATAGTTGTTGTGAAGAATTTATAGATATTCCTCTGAGTGTGGTTATATTTCTAACAGAATAATTTTTGTTAGTTTTTGTCGAGAAAATCCTCTTTACAATGAAGCAAGGGGCAACATGCATTGTAATTCAGAATTTGCAGCAACTTATTCTGAAAACTGCTATCATTTCGATTTTTCTCATTCTTATGAACACAATCCTTTTGATGTAATTTGTTATCTCGAAGCTGTTTAATGTTACTGGTGTTAGTAATGCTTTTATCAATACCAATGCTAATGTTAAACATTTCGAAATAACTTTGGTAAATTGGAAGATGATGAATTTCATACATACACATTAATATATTTGCTACGAATAATACATAGTAGAATTTGCAATCCTTCCTGTAAATAAATTGAAAGCAAGGCAACTTAAAGACATATGTTTGAATAAACAAGTTTCTTTGTGATTTTTTGGCAATTAGTCATTTCCTCAAGAAGTGAAAATAAAAGTTCTGAATATTATCAATTTGAAAGAAAAGTACAAAATTTGCAGAAAGTCGATTGATAGCAACTTTGATAACAGGTCCTGTTCAAAGTGTTAGGCTTGCTTTCTCTTTCAATATTGAGTGTTATAAGTTGAGAGAATTGTCAATATCGGGCAATAATATAGCCCAACACATAAGAATTTTTCTAACTTATAATCCATTGGTGAGGCTTATTATTTGCTTATAAACAAACTGGTTATTCCTTACAATCTATAGAGAAACAACTTCAAAGCTGAATGTCTTAATAATTCATGCATTATATCCATGCCATTCTTATTAAAATGTCTGTGAGTGTACTTGTTGACTATGAATTCGCTGTTGTAACATAACCAAGAATATTCAAAACTCTAAACAGCATGAACAAATAAACACCCATTTTCATGACACCTGCATTACTGCAATATTAGTTGGAATTAAGAGTCTAATGATTACATTTTAATACAACAAACATGCATAGGACTTGTACATGGTAGGGCCTTGGGTAGTGTTGTCTAGCAGAGGGAACGAGGGGTTCAGGTATATCGTGTAATTTTTTGAAGTTTGTAGCACATATAGACAGGATAGTTAAGAAGATGATTAGCACACTTTTCTTCATTGCTCAGCCCTTTGAGTGTAGGAGTTAGGAAGCCACGTTGAGATTGTGCAGGACGTTGGTGAGGTTTCTTCTGGAATATTGTGTCCAGTTCTGGTCACGCAGTTATAGGAAGGATATTATTTAGCTGGAGGGATTCAGAAGAGATTTACCAGGATGTTGCCAAGTATGGAAGGTCTGAGTTATAAAGAAAGGTTGAATAGGCTGGGACGTTTTTTTTCATTAGAGGGTAGGAGGTTGAGAGATGGTCTTATAGAAGTTTATAAAATCATAAGGGGCATTGACAGGGTTGATGGTAGGTGTCTTGTCCCTAGGATGGGACATTTCAAAACTAGGGGCACATTTTTAAGGTGAAGGAGAAAGATTTAAAAAAGGCACGAGGGGCAAATTCTTTACACAGAGGTGGGGTTCGTGTGTGTGGAATGAACTTCCTGAAGAAGTGGTAGGCATAATTACAACATTTAAAAGGCATTTGGGTAAGTACATGCATAGGAAAGGTTTGGAGAGATATGGGCCAGGAGCAGGCAGGAGGAATTAGTTTTGTTTGGGATTATGTTGGGCATGGACTGGTCGGACTAAGGGTCTGTTTCTGTGCATATGAATCTATGATCATGAATCCATTATCAACTGTCAGAAAAATCCATCTGTTTTACTAACTTTCCTTAGGGAAGGAAACTCCCATTTGCACCTGCTCTAGCCTATTTGTGACTCCAGATCCACAACAATGTGGTTGATTCTTAACTACCTTCTAACAATTCAGGATGGACAATAAATGCGGGCCTAGCCAGCAGCACCCTCATCCCTTGAATGAATAAAACAAATTTCATCCACATTTTGAACATAGCTTCCAGCATTCTTTAATGAGATCTTTTCTCATTCTTCCAAAGTAATGTCAGAAATGCGCTATTGGAGAAAAATGTAGAGAATTTAATTTTTCTCCAGAAACTTGATATATACTGTCAGGATTGATCCTGCATTGATTCTCATTTTGTGTTAACAAAGGTGACCAAGCAAAATGTTGAACACACTACCCTGTTCCCTGGAGAACATCTCTGTCTCAGGCTTGCTGCAGTGCTCCAGCAAAGCTCAGTGCAAGCTGGAAGGACAGCACCTCATTTTCCTCTTGGGAACCCTGCAGTCTTCTGGACCCAATATTGAGTTCAACAATTTTAGAGCTTGAGCACCTTTTCCAATGCTTTGCCACCCCCACAACCAGGCTTGCATCCATGGGCTGCTACCACACACTACCCATTGTCAGCCATGAATAGTCCCCATTGGCAGCTATTCATTCTCCAGACTGAGCTTTAACCACTCCTTTGTCTGCCCAACTGTTTTTCTCTCTCTTTGGGCTCTACTTCCACCTATCATTTACTCTCCCTCATCCCCTCACCCCATCTTCTGTATAAAACCCATCCTTTTCCTAACTACATCGGTTCTGAGAAAGGGTGGCTGGACTCAAAATGTTAACTCTGATTTCAATCCTTAGATATTGCCAGATCCGCTGAGATTTCCCAGCAATTTCTGTTTCTCTTTCAGATTTTCTGTAACCGTAGTTCTGCCCTTATCACAGTACCAATATAGCTCTTATCAAAGTGATAAATGACATCCTGTTTGACTGTGACAAAGATAAACTTTCCCTCCTTGTCCTTCTTTATCTTTTTGTGGCCAATTGGATCCAAGGAGTCACTTGCAGTGCCATCACTCTGGTGCCACAATCTCTGGTGAACCAAGAATCTATCCCTGGCTCCCTCCTACTTCTCACTTGCTTGCTACTCCTCAGTGAAAACACCTAAAATGACAATTCATTTTTACATGTACTCTGATGACACTGAACTCTATTTCACCATCACTTGTCTCAACTCCTCCACTAAATTAAAGGACTGCTGGATGACTCCAGTTCTGGACAAGCAGGAATTATTTCCAATTAATTATCTGGTAGGCTGAAGCCATTGTTTTCTGAAATCAGTCCGGACTCTGTACCATGGTTACTGAATCCATCTGAGACTAAGCTAATGTGTTTGCAACCTTGGCGTTATATTTGACCTGAGATGAGTTTCTGACCCCATATTTGTGCTATTACCAGCACTGCCTATATCACCTCATAATAAACATAACCCAACTTTGCCCCTGTCTCAACTCATCTACTGCTGAAACTCATTCAGAACTTCCTTAAGTCTAGACTTGATGATTCTTGCACATTGTACCTACCATCATTTTAAGGTCATTCAAAGCTCTGCTGCCCATGTTTTAAATCCCGTGCCAAGTTTCTTTCACCTAATGTCAGTATATTCTGTGACCAGCCCTGGCTTCAAATCAAGCAAAGTCTTGGTTTTAAAATTCTCAACCTTGTTTTCAAATCTCCATGGCTTTGCACATTCTGTCCTCCAGCTCCACAACCTTCCAGAGATGTCTGTGCTCCTCTAATTCTGAACTGATAACCATCTCAATTTTAATCACCTCACCTTTGATGGCTGTGCTTTCTTTTGCCTAGGTTCCAGTTTCTTGAATACTTTCCCTATACATTTTGTGTCTAATTCTTACTTTTGTTCTTCAAGACAGTGCTTAAAAGTTAAGTCTTTGACCACGTTTGGTTATCGGATTTAATATGTGTCTCAGAATCATATTTTGTTTTGTAATGTTCCTGTGAAGTTTCTTCAAAATTTTATTATGTTAAAGATGCTATATAAACACAAGTTGCTGTTTATGGAATCTTGTTAAAATTTATAATACAGCTATGCTTAAACCAGGCCTCCCAGGAAAAAAAAGTTTTTTTTTATTGAAATGATCTTCTAGATTTATTGTAATTTATTTCTGATTTCAGCAAAGAAACAACCTTGGAAATAAATGATCAATCAAATGTGTTAAACATTACCAAAGTAGGAAGACAATTGAAAAGATCATTGAGGAATCCATCACAGCCAATTGATTGCATTACTTCTTCCTGGTCCTCTTGGAGCACTTGCGATCCTTGCCAGAGCAAACATGTAAGTATAGCAATAAAAACTGTTATGACCCCAGTAAACGTTATTACTGGACAAATCAAATTCTACCAGGAATCTGACTTGATAGATCATAACTTTATTTGTTTTGGTTTTAACAAAGTGGTCTCCTGCTGATCCATAAACATGCAGTGCTGCAGATTTTGCTTCAACAAAGCAGAGTTTTATTGCAAAAGGAACTAAACTAAAATAGAATGATCCAAACTATCCACTTATAATACAAATTCAAAGTTTTTAAACACACAGTAAAAGTTTTTGATGACCATGTTACCTAACAGGGTGACGAAACGTCTGCAATCAAATACATCAGCTAGGCGAGCAAGTTTACAATCTCACACAGTAAAAATATAACCAATAATCCCAAAACAGTCCTTTTATAAATTGTAAAGAAACAAAACAGCTTTCATAAAGTACCCATAACAGCACTCCTGGTACAATAGCCAAAACAGCACTCATAAAGTACTCACATCAATGCCTCTGTATCTAACAGCACAATAGGTTTAAGTCACTTGAGACTTCAACTGTTAAACTGAAACTGTGATAGCTTCTTCCTAGAGCTATTATAAACTCGAGCACTTACCTGAAATAAAAACACTTCTGGCACTCTATTTTGTATGGAAGCGACACTAATTCTTCATTCTAAGGACCTAACTCCTTGCCTTCCTAGAGCACTGCTCTATAAAGCCAATTTGTTCCAAGGTCTTCACAGGACTGAAAAACACAACCCCTAATTAAAAGCAAACCTCCATATCTCTCAGTTATGGGTGTTTCTCTTAAACTGAAAAACAACAGTTTCCAGAACTCTGTACAAAACCACTGTGGCCCCAAATTTATTATGCTGAGTCACAAGCTACTAGAATAAACAAAAGTTTATTCTTGCTATAAGAAACCTCAAAAGCTGTTTTTGAAAGGAATCGCTATTGATACGGAAACACTTACAAGTTAATTGTTAATACAGCCACAAGGCATAACCCACCAGTTATAAACTCAAAAACGAGATCCAAACTCGCTACAAGTATCATTAAATATATATATATTGTCCATAGTTTACATCACAAAATCAATGCAAATAAGAGGCCCTTGCAATCTGATTCACAAGGTAGGAAGGAATGTTACACAATGTCAACAAATAGACTGGCAACTTTTTATTCTGTCAAAAAATATTCTTGAAAAATAAAAACATTTTGCACTACCATATTTATGAAAGCTCTTCTACAGATGTCTATTGCTCATGCCTAAAAGAAGCATCTAACTTTTTGCATATGCCTATAAAAGGGCCTGCCCTGGGATTGAGGTTGCCTTTACTAAATTGGTTTACTCAAAAGACTGTCTAGACGCCTCAGGTGTTGCAACCAGAAAAGCAGCTCATCAGTAAAATGCATTAAGGGTGACTCCATTGTCCTGCCACCCTCATCTTGCACAAGGATTAGGGATGAGGCCAGTTTAGGGGCCTCAGGATAAAATGAATGGAAAATTCAGTGTTTCATATTTAGTGAGAGTACAGGTCATTAGAATTGTCTTGAACTAGATGGCTGGACTGTAATGGGGAGACACTACAGATGACATATGCATCCTTAAACTGCAATGAAATAAAATCAGGAATGTTGGAATATAAAAACAAAGTTGGAGCAAAATTACTGCCCAGTATGTATAGAGGTATCAAGTCAGAAATTGCACCTGTCGTTTTACCTACTTTTCAAGTCAAAAACAAGACTGTCCCACTAACCCATCTCCAACAACAGGAAAGAAAGTAAAAATCAAAACTTGTATAAAAGCTCAACGGAGGACCAGTAGCTAGCCCCATCTCGCTTTAACTGGCCATGAATTCTCATACTCATGCAAATGCGAGGTGATGCATTTTGGAAGATCCAATTCAAGAGCGAACTATACAGTAAATGGAAAAGCCCTGAGGAAAATTGATACACAGAGAGGTCTGGGTGTTCAGGTCCATTGTACCCTGAAGTTGGCAATGCAGATCGATAGAGTGGTCAAGAAGGCATACGGCATGCTTTCATTCATCGGACAGGGTATTGAGTACAAGAGTTGGCAGGTCATGTTACAGTTGTATAGGACTTGGTTCGACCACATTTGGAATACTGCGTACAGTTCTGGTCACCACATTACCAAAAGGATGTGGATGCTTTGGAGAGGCTGTAGAGGAGGTTCATCAGGATGTTGTCTGGTATGGAGGGTAGTAGCTATGAAGAGAGGTTGAGTAGATTAGGATTATTTACATTAGAAAGACGGAGGTTGAGGGGTGACCTGATTGAGGTCTACAAAATCATGAGAGGTATAGACAGGGTGGATAGCAAGAAGCTTTTTCCCAGAGTGGGGAACTCAATTACTAGGGGTCATGATTTCAAGGTGAGAAGGGAAAAGTTTAAGGGAGATATGCGTGGAAAGTTCTTTATGCAGAGGGTGGTTGGTGCCTGGAACACGTTGCCAGCGGAGGTGGTAGAGGCAGGCACAATAGCATTATTTAAGATGTATCTAGACAGATACATGAACGGGCGGGGAGCAGAGGGATACAGATCCTTGGAAAATAGGCAACAGGTTTAGATAGAGGATCTGGATTGGCACAGGCTTGGAGGGCCAAAGGGCCTGTTCCTGTGCTGTAGTTTTCTTTGTTCTAACATCTTTATGCTCAATCTTTGTCATCTCGATTTATGTAGTATAGGTATGCAAGACTTGAAGCACCATCTCAGTTTGGTGGCACACCATGTGACTCTTTTGACAGACAAGAGAAACCCTGCACAGGTGTCTGCAGAACAAGGAACTTATGCGAGGGTTTTGTGTGTGCTGAGACAGGTAACAAATGTTTTCAGTCACATGTTATCAAACCAACATGGAAGAACTTAAATTCACATTGTAATATAATGTTTATCAACAATGCAGATAAGGTCTTTAATAGACATCTACACAGTTTGAATAAAATTAACCATAAATTGATGTTAACCATGGATTATCAGGGGGGTGTTTGGGGGTATTCTTGCTTGCTGCATTATACCCAATTGTTCTGTTTTCAGTTTATGTCTTCTCCTGTACCGTGTGGGGGTGTTAATCAAGGAAGATGAAACAATAATAAACCCTACAATTGGAGATCAAATTAAGTACAAAATACACTGGGGGAGAACATTAGTTTATCATTCAGTAAATTACCATAAATCTCAACATCAGTGCATGAAAAATGCCAATTTGATAGATGAGGATCTCCAAATCCTCGATAAAAATTCAGAGAACAGACTCAAAATCCTCTTTAATGTTGCAATTATTCAGGTTACTTTTTGCAAGTAAATGCCATTGCCAATGCAGTATTTACTGTCTATTGCTAAGTCACCCTGTGCACATTAAGGG
Source organism: Rhincodon typus (assembly GCF_021869965.1). Lineage (NCBI taxonomy): Eukaryota > Metazoa > Chordata > Chondrichthyes > Orectolobiformes > Rhincodontidae > Rhincodon > Rhincodon typus. The sequence continues at coordinate 36,026,270 of NC_063341.1, read as the reverse complement.
GCAACATGGAATTTGGGATTAGAGTCAAATATACGACAGACCAGGTAGAGTTTGCATGTTCCCTTTTCTGGAGGACATTAGTGACCCAGATGGGTGTTTATAATAATTTTTAAGTAGGATTCACAAAACTAATTTTATTTTACAAATGGTCTTCCCTGGTTGGGAATAACTTATTTTGCCTTGCAACCAAATTGTCTTTATTTTATCCCAATACCTGAATAACCTTGTTGATAGAGATTTGAAATTGACTATATGTAAATAATGACTGTACAAAACAAATCATTTTTGTGAGTGGATAGAACCGTGGGAAGTTTTTCTGACGTGAACACAAATTAGATAGAGAAGTAGACCTTTGGCCCCTCGAGACTGTTCTGCTGTTTAATCAGATCATAGCTGATTTGTTTGTGTTTTGAATTCCACATTCACATCTACCCCCAATAATCCTTGATTCCCATGTCAACAAGATTTATCCATCTCTGTCTTAAAAATGTTCAATGATTCCACCTCTCTGGCATTCTAAGGCAGAAAGTTCCATAGTCACCAACCCTCTGAGAGAAAAGAAATCCCCTTATTTCTGTCCTGAAAGGATAACTACTGATGTTGAAAGAGTGACCTGTAGTTCTTGAAAAATATCCCCCTCATTGTTAACTAATTCTTACTAAAACTTTTGTTGCTTAATAAAAAAAATCTAGTCTAGATGAGTCAGATTTACCCAGAAGAACATGCTGTGATGTCTCGTTCCTAGGCAGACATTTAATTGAATTCCTATGATGCCCAATTTATAGAAGACACAAATTCCCCATTTGGCCTATTTATAATAGAAATCTAAATAATGCAGTAATATTACTCTCTCTAATATGTATGGTTCAATAGGATTGTAATTTGCAAATTTGTTTTAAGAATAGCAGAATTGTCTAAATACTCTGAAGTTTTGATCCCTAAATTTAGATGTTATATTATGCTGCTTCCACGTAGAGTGAACCACGTGCACATCCCTGATTTATGAATATCTGACTTATAAATGCTTGTGCTTACAAACATGATCCCATAAGTGGTTTTAAATTTTAAAGACCCATATACAAACATTTCCTGTACTTACAAATGGCTTCTTTCCATAGTCCTGCATTGTGTTCCAACATGCAAACAAATGAATTTGCGAATGGACTCCAGAACGGAGACCATAACCCAGTATTGACTGTATTTTAATCAATTTGGAAGCAATATGTTACAACTAACATAATTTTGTAGCTTTGCAATGAAATACATATTCTGTGGACTTTTTTAAGGTCGATGCATTCCTCGCAGAGTCCTTTGTAATGAAGATGATGATTGTGGAGATCATTCTGATGAGAAAGTTTGCAGTAGAGTTAGTAATGCATGTTCCAGAGAAACTGAACAGTATTGGGCTGTACATCATATTGGAAGTGGGTATGTATCTTGTACTCAATCTAGATCTGACTGACATTTCAATACAGCACGATAAATTGATTCTAGATTTGCTGTACTCAAATTCCACAGGATGGTTGATTGAATGAGTAGGACCTCTGTTTCATGTCACGTCCAAAAGACAGCATTTCCAACAGTGCAGCACCCTCTCAGTAATACACTATGGTGGGATAAATGAGCAAGTAATGTTGATGCCAAGCTTGGGTTTTAATTGGTTGCAAATTTCAGAAGGAAGAAATGATTGACAATGTGAGAGTGATACATAGTTTTAAAACTTTGGGAAAGAATGAGTTATAGACAGAGACCGTATGATAAACTATTATCCAACAGTGGTAGCTGATGGAGGGGAGTGGCTTCGCTCTGTTGGCTGGACAGCTGGCTTGCAATGCAGAGTAACACTAACAATGTGGGTTCAGTTCCTGCGCAAGCTGAGGCTACTATGTAGGATTCTCCTTCTTAACCTATCCCGTCACTTGAGGTTTGCTGACCCTTAGGTTAAACCACTACCTGTCATCTGTCTCTGAGGAGAGAACAGCCCTATGATCTGCTAAGGCTATAGTGACTTCACCCTTTTAGATAATGAGGAATAGAATCTAGAGCAATATATTCGAATGAAAGAAGAATCATGGAGAATTAAAATTAGGAATAGTTCACTAGCCCCATGAATTGGTGACTGTATCTGAAATTTAATAATCATTTCAATATATTTACAGATACAATATTTTAACAGACACTCTAGAGGGAACTGTTTTAGACAACAGATATTATGCAGGAAGTTGTGCACCATATTATGTGAATAACGTAAGATTCAGAAAACCACACAATTTGGAATTCTACAGCCCTGAGGTAAATGCGCACTGTGAGAATAATCTATACTTATCTTTTTAAATGTCAAGTTTTTTTTTAAACTCACAAATTTCAAATGTGATTTTTTTTTTAAAAAAGGACTATTTAGCATAGTCAATTAAAAAGAACCAAAAAGTAAATATAACTCCTTTAATGTAAACATCGTGGCATTCGCACACCACTAACTCTGAATACTGGGAAGAAATAACTCTCAAGAAATGATTTAAAAGAGAAGGAAATGTTCAAAAGGTAGAGGCGTATGGAGGTAATAACGCTTCTAAGGGCTCAGGCTGCTGAATGCATGACCACCTAATGAAGGCTTACTTATTGTAACTGGGACCATGTTCCACAGCACACCTTGGCAGAATCTGCGGCTACCTCGAACCTCTTTCTGGTGTTGACTGGGCTGGCTGTAGTCCATACTGTCCCCTTCGGCAATGAAGATCCTGTGATTGTGGGACACCTAAAGCTGGGAATTTTCCAGACTCCTGCTGTCTACGTCAGTGATGAAAATCTAGGCAACTGCATCAAGAGGCTCAGAAACAGAAGTTGCTGGAAAAGCCCAGCAGGTCTGGCAGCATCTGTGAAGAGAAATCAGAGTTAACGTTTCGGGTCCGGTGACCCTTCCTCAGAGCTCAAAAGGCTTGCTCAAGTCTAGATAGACTTTGTCCTTGGAGTTATCTTTAGCCATAAGTTCTAACATTTCTCTAAAGAGTTCAAAAAGGTAAACCAGGCATGATCTGAAACCCTTTCCCACCCCAATCATAAGACCAGGTTGACTTTGTCTAATGACTTCATATTTACCTGGATGTTTCATATTATTGTTTCTGAGAGCAGTCTTCAACATTTTAACATCAGATTTTATGCATAATTATTTTTTAGGTCAGTACTTCTACAATTCTTTAAAAATATCTTTACTTCTATGTAATTGTTTAGCTCACAATTATAATGATTTCTTAAGTGTCCCTACCAAAATGTGACTAGTTTCGTTGGTCAAATTTTTAATCATCCTTGAGTATAGGCTATTGAATCCTGGAAAGTTAACGTCTTTAAGTATTATCAGCAAATTGCCAGAATTGTACGGAGGTGCTGTGGGTCTTAGTTGCTCATTTGAGAATCAGCTGGGACCCCATGTTGCCTTTTTCTAGGGAAGGTCACCACATCAAGCTGTCATCAAGATGGTGGCAGAATAGGGCAGCTGAACATGGGCATATCCGCCCCGACTGCTTTTCTTTTCTTTTTCTTTCCTTTCCTTACCTCTTGTCCCGAGCCCAGATGCCATCAGTGGTGGCGAGAGATCCCAGTACAGACCTGGTGATGCAGCGAGTGAGCCCCTACTTACTTTTCCAGAGTGAACGCAGGACGTGGCATTGGAATTGGCAGCTGCTACCTCAGGGGAGGTGACATCAACGAGGTAGGCCCAGCGGTGAAAAACAGCGCTTGAGGATCACTGACTTTGTCGTTGGTTGGGTCTGGTGCTGGCGGTGGCAGAAGGTCATCTAGAGTCATCAACAAGGTGGGCCCAGTGTCAAGAGATGTGACTCTGATATCGGTGGGTCCGGGGAAGGTGGCAGTGAGGCCGTGGCAGAGGACAATCGGCCCAATGGTGAAATATGGCACCTGAAGTGCGGCGACTTCAATGTTAGTTGGTTCCAGTGTAGACAACCGCGTGTGGCGGAGGAGGGATGGCAGTGTAGCTGCCCTTAATGATGAGCTGGCTCAAGACTGATTGACTCTCTTTAAGCTATATCTTTCTATTTTTTTTTATTCCTTAAACTATCCAAAATGGCACCAATTGGTGGTGACAAATGAAAAGCTTTTCACTGTATTTTACTGTCAAATACATGTGACAATAAAATCATTTATCACACATCATTTGCAACGCAGGTGTCTGACCAGCCAGCACGGGCCTCCTGTAGGATTCAGAACACTGGGAGCAGTAATTACACCAACCAAGACCTGCTGGCAAATCAAAGGAGAACCCAGAGCTACTGCCATTAGAATAAAATTCACTTTAAGGACAGGATAGTTTCTCAATCCCCGGTCACTGGGAAGTGACAGGGAGAGGAGTCCACACAGTGTTGGTATCTGGTTTGGTGGTTGTAGGCAGGGGAAGTGCTGTTGGCAGCAAAAACAGGAGGGTAGCTCTCAGTGGACACCCTACTTCCTGGATGCTGGACCCTGGATCCCTCAAGCAGGAGCTAAGTTCTTTAGAAGGGAGGAAATACAAGACTCCCACCAAAAGCCTGCAAAGGCCTCACAATGATAAGCTTGTCCTGTTCCTGGAATGCCGAGCCTTTTGCCTGCCCCTGCATAATGCCAGAGGCACTGGAATAAGACTTTTAACTGGGTGTTAGTCAGCCACTTAAAGGCTTTGATTGGCAACAAAATGGGATGAACATCCATGGGCCTTCCCCGCAAAGACATAATCTAGGTAGAATCACCTGATTAAATTCCGTGTGTCAACAAACTCACCATGACCAAGGGCAAAATATCAGGCCATTGTTTCCTTCATTTTTGGAGAAGTTTAAAACCATAAAGATTTTACTATGACTTTTTGCTGCTAGCTGTGTTCTTTACATTCCCCTGCCACTTAATTGTGTTGTTCCACTAACAATCTCCACCATCTCATCATTTATCTTCTCAACCTTTAAAGTATTGCTCTGGGCCTGAACTAAAACAGAAGTAATTTATTAGTTGAAAAGCATGCCAATTTATCGATATTTTAATTTAAACACAATTCATTATTGTTATCAATTATCTAATAAATCTGTCAAGATTAATTACTATCAGTAAAGTCGATATGTTGGATTAAAGGTGGCTATAACACACTAGTTACATTTAAAAAAGTCAACTGTGCAGAATAGAGAGTAGAGGGTATTGATCCAGATTGAGTACGATCACTGGTATAAGCAAACGACTTTTCTCTTCTCCACTTCATACAATCCCTACAGTTGGGGACAGGCCATTCCGCCCATCAAGTCCACACCATCCCCGACCCAGATTCACACCCACCCACCCCCCCATTCTATATCTGTAACCATGCATTTCTCATGGCTAATCCACCCAGCCTGCACAGACCAGAACACTACGGAAAATTTAGCATGGTCAATCCACCTAACCTGCACATGTTTGCACTATGGGAGGAAACTGGAACACTCAGAGGAAACCTATGCAGACACAGGGAGAATGTGTAAACTCCACACAGACAGTCACAAAAGGGTGGAATCAAACCCAGGGCCCTGGTGCTGTGAGGTAGCTGTGCTAACCTCTCAGCCACCGTGCTGTCCCTAAGCTATGTGCTGCCCCTCTTATGTCTTGCATTATCATGACTGATCAAACTACCCAAATGTGCTTGACTGAAGCCAACGTGAATTTACCCTTAGGATTTTCACTCCGCAACACACAATAGCTTCCTTCAAGAACATTTCTGTTGTACCATTTCTTACAGATTGACCAATAGTTATACAAAAAATAGAAATTGCAGGACAAACTCAGAAGGTTTGACAGCATCTGTTCTGAAGAATGGTCACTGAATCCAAAACGTTAATTCTGCTTTCTCTCCACAGATGCTGTCAGACCAGCTGAGTCTCTCCAGCAATTACTGTTTATGTTTCAGATTTCTAGCATCCACAGTTCTTTATGTTATTGAGTAAGTATTATATTGGTAGGACGTAGTTGTCCTGTAAAATTCCTTCCTAATATAAAGTGTCTAATGAGCTTTTTGTTTAAATTCTCGAATAGAAATGCACCCTTACATTATTTCCTATTTTCCCTGGTCTGTTAACCACTAGAGGTTGTAGATTGGTTAGATGGAATCCAAGTAGGAACTTTTCTAGTCAGGGTTTATATTAATGTACACATTACAAAACTCCAAGCACACTGATAACATGTGTCTCACATATGTATAAACACGTATATGCACTTAATCAAGTTCTCACCCAATTATCCCTTAATTATCATATAATCATTAACTGATCTATAGTTCCATTTGTTCTGAAGCAAGCCCAAATGATCCTGCTAGATGACAGCATGACCTATTGTAGCAGCTTTCACTTCTACCTTTCGTCCTTAAATAGTCTTTGAGTTCATCCTTCCTTATCTCATCCTATTCTATGTCCTATGCTAAACTTTATAACTCCCTTGAATACCATCCTTGGCCTTTAAATTTATTTTCTTGAGCCTCATTGTATGTATTTGCCCTTTATCAATTGCTGATGATCAAATCTGTTCAGAAAGCCTATAAAAGTTATGCATTACATTGGATAATCATCCAGTCTATTTGTTCTAGTTCCATATTGGACAACTGAACAATGGACTGATTCACAGAATCAGAATCACAGAATTATTACAGCTCAGAAGGAGACACATGGTTTTTGGATCAATTCTCTGAATGGGCATTAAGTGCTACATTTCACAGCAGGTATTCAATATATCTTGAAGGGACATGTTCAATGTTATCTTCATACCATGGCATGTAGCTAATGGTATATAAGTCTCAGTCTCCACCTTACTGAGCCATCTTGCAACATGACATGCTGAAGGAAGAAAGCCACTGCATATCTGAATTACTTAGCATGAACCTAGACATGCAAGTGCCTGTGAGTGTAATGTACAAATGTAAATACCAGGAACTGTAATAAAAATCATTTAGTACTAAATGATGCACATCTCAGTTGTATGTTAGGGCAGCTAACGTAGCTGTCACATCATGACAATTAAAGATCATCAGCTAACACACCAATCACATCAAGCATCATGACTTTGGGGTAGCATGGTGGCTCAGTGGTTAGCACTCCTGCCTCATGGTGCTAAGGACCCAGGTTCAATTCCACCCTTGGGTGACTGTCTGTGTGGAGTTTGCACACTCTTCCTGTGTCTGCAGGGGTTTCCTCCCACAGTCCAAAGGTACAGGCTAGGTGGGTTAGCCATGGGAAGTGAATTGTTATGGGGATGGATTAGGGGACTGCATCTGGGTGGAATTGATGGGCTGAATGGCTTGCTTCCACATTGTAAGGATTTTACAACTTAATGCCATTCTCCCTCCCTTTCCCCACAAATCCCGCATATTATTTAAATAATCATCTCATTACATCATTGTTGGCAATCACTCACTAACGAGTATAATTGACCACCTAGGAATTTCTGTGTCACTGGTCAATGGTTCTGTGATTCTTTGCATGGCTGTTGAGTCCAATTCTCGAGCTACATTTTTGACCACACAATTGGCAGGTATTTCTGGGAGGTGGAATTGGTATCCAACCTCAAGATCATTGGTACTCCTTTCTCTGGTTCCTTTTCTGTACTTCCTCTTGCCAATGGGTGTTCTCCAAAAGTGTGTCCCTTCACACCAAACGTTCCTCCAAGTTGGTGTCTTCTGAGTAAGGATCTTGCAGGCATTGTTGGCTATTTTACATTTCTTGAGGTAAACCTTCCGGGAGTCTTTGAAGAGCCATGTTGTCGTCTTCTCATTTGAGTGCCTTCCCTGAGCAGGGCTAGTAAGATTTTCTTTGGCAGTCAGAACCCTGGGATTCTAAGCATGTGGATAGCCCAGCAGAGCTGGTTTTGGATTATCATGGCCTTGCTGCTGATGCAATTGGCTCCTTCAAGATCGTTGATGTTAGTATTCCTCTCCCCCCAGCTGATGCAGAAAATCCATCTCAAATAGTGTTGGTAGTACTTCTTCAGGGCCTTGAGGTGGTGTCTATACATAGTCCCAAGTTTCTCAGCTGTATCGAAGAGTCAGAAGGACGGCTATCTTATGCACAAGGATCCTGGTATCAGAACGGTTGTCATATTCATTGAAGATTCTCATCCATAGCCATCCAAAGGTGGAGCTCATGGATTGGATGCAGTGTCAGATCTCCATATCGATGTCAGTTTTAGATGAGAGGTATTTTCCAAGATGGAGGAAATGCTCCATGTTTGGAGGGATTTTTCCATTGATCTTAATGGTGGGTTAGCCTGGAACTTGCCCTGAGATGGGTCAGTAAAAGACTTGTTTCTTTTTGAGGTTAAAGCTGACACCAATTCTTTATTATGCTTCCACAGAGGCATTAACTGAAGCTCCAATTCTCTTGTGAGAGAGCAGAGATGACATTGTCATCCGCATATATGAGAGATGTTAGTGTAGTTTCTTCTTGGATTTCAACCAGTTAAAGTTGAAAAGTTTTCTGTCCATCCTTTAGACAATGTCCACACTACTGGGAAGCTTCTTCTTGACAAGATGAAGAAACGTGGCGATCAAGACGGAGGAAAGAGTGGGGATGATGAAACATCCCTGCTTGACTCCTATTTAGACCTCAAAGGAATCCGTCACATTACTATCGATGAGGACCATCACCGACAGCTTGTCGTGGAGAAGATGGAGAATATTGATGAATGAACAATCAGCTTTTGACAGAGACTGCCACAGTACTTGCCCATTGACTGAGTCAAAAGCCTTGGTCAGATTGATGAAGGCCATGTAAATTGGCTGGTATTGTTCCTGGCATTTCTCTTGGAGTTGTTGAGCAGTGAAATTCATGTCCATTGTTCCATTGTTTGGTTAGAAACCACAGTGACTTTTCTGAATGATTTCTTCAGAGATTGGGAGAAGGAGCCTAGCGAGGGTTCAGGCGATGATTTTCCCGGCAATGGAGCGCAAGGAGATTCCTTGATAGTTCCCACAGTTCACTTTGTCTCCATTCTTGAAAACTGTGGTGATGGCAGCAACCCTGAGATCCTGAGGGATTTCTTTTTTGTCCCTGATTTTCAGGAACAGTTGGTGGAAATGGCAGGTAAGTTCTTCGCCTCCTAGTTTGAAAATTTCTGCTAGAATCTTGTCCTTTCCTGTGGTTTTCCATTATTATTATTACACTTTAGGAGTTCTTTGAAGTGTTCTCTCCATTGAAGGCTTATGTTGTCTCTGTCTCTAAAAAGAAATTCCATCCTTACACCACACCAAGTTCACTAACTTGCTTGGGTCAAAAAGCTATTCAAAATTTCTATTTTTTTTCTGAACTATTGCTTCATCTTCAGCTACTCCTGGTGGCATTGATGGACATAGAGGAGCAGATAAACTGGTGGTCTGTGCAGCAGTCCATCTGCACTGGTTGTTGTTTTGATAATGAGGACATCCTTTTAATCTTGGGATCAAATGATGAGAAAGTCAGCAATGTGTCAGTACTTTGATTGTGGATGCCTCTATGAAATCCTGAGCTTGTTTTTTTTTGTTTTTGGCAGAACAATGCCCTGGTGATAAACCAGCTGGCAAACAGGGGAATCCCACTGGAGTTGCAATTCCCAACTCCTTCATTTTCAATGGTTCTTTCCTAAAGTTTGGGGTCTTTTCCAGCCCTGGTGTTGAAGTTCCCAAGGACAAGATTTTTTTAATCTTCTTCAGGGATGTTGGTTAGTATGACATCCAGCGTGGAGTAGAAGCCTTCTCTGGACTTATCAATGGTATCAAGGGTTGGAGCACACGCAGTCATGTTTGTTGCCTGCTGGTTCTTGGCATGTTGTTGATGGAGAGTTGTGAGGTGACTGGTGATGCCAACAAGGAGCTCCAAGAGTTGGTTGAGGAGCTTGCTCTTTATGGCAAATCTAATTCCATGCATCCTTTGGTTTTCATCTCTAGAAGAAGGTGTAACCACCATCTTCATCCCTTAGCTGCCCTTCACCTGCTCTTTGAGTCTCCTGTAGGGCAATGATTATAAATGTTGAGGTCCCTGAGTTCATGGGCAATAAGGACAGTTCTCCATTCTGGACAATTGTTTTGCTTGTTACCATAAAGTTTCATACGTTACATTTTCAGATTTTGAGTTTGACGGTGACTTTCAGACCACAGTTAGATGACCTCATTGGATGTGGTTTACCAGTAAAGAATGAGACCATTTTGGTTGAACATATTTGTGCTGTATCCTAGAGTAATCCAGAATTCTAGTGGTATCCTGGCATATTTACTAGACTGGTTTCAGCAATGAGGCCTTACAGTTACATGGATAGACTGGAGAAGTTGATATTATTCTCCTTGGAGTACAGAAAGCTAGTGGGAAATTTGATTGAGGTGTGTAACATCCTGAAGGGTTTGAATGGAGTAACTAGAGAGAATCTATTTCCATTGGTGGAAACTCAATCAATGGATGAGACCGATTTAATTAATTGCTAAAAGCAACGTGAACAAAATCTTTTCATACAAGTGATAAGGATTTCAAATGTACTGTTTGATAGAATAGTGAACATAGATTAAATATTATCCTTGCAAATAGAATTGGATTAAAACCTTAAAGCAAAAATGCAGTGATATGGGTAAAATAAACTAAGAGAATATAACTAAGTAGATCATTCATTGAAAAAGGGATTGTAGACTTGATGAGTTGTTATAATCAAAAAAGAATTTCTAAATTTATCTTTACACACTCATCAAGAAGCAGAAAAATATATTTCATTGCATGGAAGCTGCACAGGATACTTCATAACATAATTCAGATACTTTAATTAGTTCAGTATTATCTAAATCATTGCTTTGAGAAGGTCATATTTCATTATTTTTGTATAAATTAATAATTTGAAAATAGCTCATTTCATAGTAATGTTTTCTTTTTCATTCCAGACTGAAGGAAAATTTGAACTGTCATTGAGTGAGCATGAATCATTTTCAAATTTTTCATACAGTAGATTTGAATCTAAGAATCAGAAGTTTGGTTTTAGTTTTGGAATTAGCTACCCAAATGTTTTTGAAATTGGACTCAGTTACAATAGTAACAATTTCAAGAAAATGATGCAAAAGCTTCTCAAGAACTCTTCATCAGTAAGTATATAACACTAACATGTTCTGCATTATAGTTGCTGATGGTCTTCATAATTTTTTCTTCCAGGTTGATTAAGAAATGAAAGTTCATATTCAGACTCGGGCAGCTTAGTGGACTTGTGCATAGCTCAAGATATTTCGATGATCATAACTGGGTTAACAACGGAAACATTATGATTGGTTTCACCATTCCTAACCCAAAGACGTGACATATTCAAATTTCTCCTGTTTAATGGTTTCCAAAAACTCCTCTCCTTTCTCCCAGTAAATATATGTTATGCATTTTGATGTGAACCAGATCAGGCTGACCTGACTCCCCCAACCCATGCCATTGTTGAATTGCTGATACCTTAGCAGGTATCAAACAGTGCTTACCATCTAGATAGCTGGAACTCCAGTTTGATTAATTGCATTCAAGAGAAGAAAGAAGGAGATCAAAACAATAAATTGTCAAATGTATTAAGGTAGCAATTGTTTAATTATATTTTAGCTGAACACATTTCCTACAAACAAAAGTTTGACAGTGTTGGCAAATAGGTCAATAGTTCTTGTCATAGTGAACAATGGCATTGAGAGACCACAGGCCAGGTACTGCATGGACCAGAAAAAAGGTGAAGGAGGCAGCTTCTGAGGACTCAGTACTTCCATCCTGAGAGGTCCAGGAGGTGGCTTCTGGGGCACCTGGGGGTTTCTCTGCGGGGATTGTGGAGATGCTGGCTACATGTGCAAGACATGAGAGAGAGAAGGTGTCGCAACCAATGGTAAGAAGTGTTGTACGATGACTGACAGTGACAGTGGGAGTAATATGAGAGTTGCAGTGGAATGATGAATGGTACTTACATGTTGGCAGGACATTGATGACTCTGCATCCCTCCAGGAGCCTTCTCAATTTTCTCCCATGAGGGCGATAAATTACTTGTCATACACATAGCATGAATTATGTCCTGTCTTCTCCTGTAATGAGACAAAGGGAGGGATTGAATGAGATGGAATTGGTGGTAGAGCTGTTAATGCTGGTGCAGGTAGGTAAAAAGTGGTGAGGTGTTCAGAGGGAGTGAGTATGCAGCACAGAGGCCATGAAGGTTTAGTGGTTGGGAGATTGTTGGGATATGACAGCAAGTGAGGGAAGATGTTGCAGCCAATAGTAAGAGCATTAGAGCAGGAATCTTGGTGGGAGATGGATGCAATAGCAGCAATAAAATGAGCATGAGGTGTGAGAGGGAAGGGTTTGATACCCACTCTGGCACAATCGATGAGGTTATTGACTGTTTTAGGGCATTGCTGGTCATTCCTCCATGCCACAGAGAAGACACTGACCTAGGTAGAAGCTTGGGACCAGACTGCCAGGGTCTAGTGGTGTGGCATCCTGTGCCAGTCGTCCAGGAAAATGATGCTTCTCCTTTGGACTATCCCCTCAACCAAGACTTCCAAGTCCCTGTTGGAAAATCACTGTGCCATCTTCCCCTTCTCTGACATATTCCGATTCTGTTTGCCAACAAGCAGGGCAGTTTTGGAATGCCAGTGCTCATCCAGAAGCACTGCAGAGTTTCAAAGATGATGTGGACTCATGCCCTTCAGTGGATATCCATTGAGTGGTGAGCTTTTCCAGGAATGGTGCTTGGTAATATTAGGTCAGAGATGGTATAGGCATGAGTAAGTAGTTAATGTGGCACGTTTAGTAAGATATGGCAATAGAGCTTATTGGTCCTCACCCTTGGAATGCCCCCCAAAACACTAGATGCAACTTGGACTTATCCATAAAACATAAGATTGAACTGGTGGGGTGAGGATCGGAGATGGTAGCGAGCTTTTATGGTAGTGTGTGTGGTGTTATTCAAGTGGTCTGCATTGTTCTTAACAGTTTCGAGCTTCTTGAGTATTGTTGGTGCTGCACTTATCCAAACAGGTGGACAGTGTTTTATCATACTCCTGACTCTGGCTTGGAGAGGGTAGAAAGGTGCTGGTGAGTTAGGAGGTATGGTACATGCCCCAGAATAACCAGCTTTAGGCCTGCTCTTGCGTCAAAAGTATTTATGTGGCTGCTTCAGTTAAGCTTTTAGTCAATGGTATTCTCTGAGATTTGATAGTGGGGTAATTCATGATGGTGATGTCACTGAATGTCAAGGTGATGTGGTTAAACTCTGACTTATTAGCTTAGTCCTTTCCTGGCATTGCGTAGTGAAATGTTACTCATTGCTTGGCGTTGTTACTCAGGCGTTGCTTTTGAGATGCAATTCGATTCGCCAAATATCAGATTTGAAACAAAACACACTTTATTCATACACTATAGATAAAATACAGCAATTAAAGAAGTAATTGGAATAATTTAACTCTATTGGAAAACTTAACAGAATAATAGATTATTTTACAATGAAACAGTAACTGTTTCAATATAGCAATATGCCATAAACACACCCTTGGCAAAAGGCATGCTCAGAAAAATAGATTGTCTCACAGGCAATTCTCCAGCCCAGGAGGAAAAACATCAAGAGAAATCTCTGCGAGAGAGAGTAGCAGGGAGAGAAATACTGTAGCTTCCACCTAGCAACTGCTACTGAAAACTAAAAGTAAAAATCCTGGTTCTATGGGAGCTTGCTCCACACATTCAGGCTGCTTCCATTGTTCCTACATTTAAAAAAACCCAACGCCTCACAAACTTTTCACTCACAGCTCTGAGTACACTGCTTGGTATCTCTCTCTCAACCTTCCTTCACAAAAAAACCCAGGACAAAATACACCTCTTAAAGACAAAGTATCATAACATTAACTGTCAGGCAGCATCATTCATGTGCCACACAGATGCACCAGGGATAAAAGTGTCTAGGACTGGATTTTATATTACATATAAATACAGCAAAATTTATTTTAACTGGCAACTTATGAACTGGCACTGTCGATAAACTGGCAAAAATTATATACCTCAAATACTGCCAAGTTTACTATATTATACTATCCAATTACTATAGTTTTTTTTTAAAATTTATATATATCTTAAGGTAAATATGCTTGTTGTTTCATCAAATGGCCACAAAAGGTATAAATGGTTGATTCAATTTCGAGTCAATTTCTCCTCAAATACCATGATTTACTGTGATGTTAAACAGTTAGTTGAGGGTATGAGTGAGAAAGCTCTCTGCTAGTAAGTTTTATTGAAGGCAAAGTTGCTTTGTTATTTAAGTGATGTATGGTGTAAATAAATTTTAACAGCGATGTATATATTCCCTGCATTATGTTTCTATTACATAATGTGTGCGTTTTTACATTGATTATGTGGACCTTTTCATTATTTGGAATATTTGATCAACTGGCACACTCCTGGTCCCGTAGGTACTGGCTAATAAAAAGTTTATTGTATATACACAAGTATGCATGGGTGTGGATACAATTTGGAAAATTTGCTGGTCATGTTCTTCCAACATTGTGTATTCTGGTTCCTTTTCAGAAAAGAAAAATGTTCCATTCACAGTTCTCACTCCAAGTGGCTCGGTTTAAGGTCAAACCTAGGGGACTCATGCTCCATTATGACTTTTTCCAAAGAGTTAAACAGCTGCCAACTGTATACAGTTATGGAGAATACAGGGAAGTCTTTAAGGACTACGGAACCCATTACATGAGTGAGGGTATACTTGGTGGAACCTATGAATATATTTGGGCAGTTAACGTCGAACAAATGCAGAAAGATGGTATGTATTTTTTAAAAAAATACATTGAAGTATTGAATTACAGTTTTTCATTTTGAGGGCTCAGAAGGTGTTAAGTATAAAGGCATCCATCTTAGCACTATTGGGTACAGAGGTAGTTTCCCAACCTTTAAGCCAGAAAGCCCAGGTTCAAATCTCACCTGTTCTAGAGGTGTGCCAGAACAGGTTGATTAGAAAATAATTAGACATTTGTCTTAAAGATGAAAGGTAGCACTCTGCTCTAAGGAGCTATTTCCTGTTATTCAGTAATTCATAGGGAAGACCTGGGAAAATGTATGAGGCTAAAATCATATTTCAGGAATATGTGCAGTCATTTTGTTTCTGACACTCCTACTCTTTAATAAGAGTCTCTTTTCTTGAAGCCATCTTCTCTGATTTCTCATACTTGGTTATCTCAACATAATGCATCATCCCCAAGAGGATCATGTTGGTGAAGAAAGTAACTCAATTAGCCTAAGTTTCTTAAGCTCCTCCATTGCTGTGCTGAAGGAAATTGCAAAGACCTGCATCAGATTTTCTCATGATCTTCTTTATTATTCTTTGGGAAGATTTTGACTACCAGTAATGATCAAGAATAACCTTGATAACGCACAAATTATTGGAAACTCTGCTAAGGCTCAGGATCATAAGTTGGAAAAGTACAGATTAATCACTCAATTCCAGTCATCAAATTAACGTTTTCCAAAATTAAAACATTAGTCTGAATGTTAAGGAGTATCAGGAATGATTTAGACTTAATACTCTTAATTAAACATTAAACCAGCATCTTAGATTCCATTATTCATAATTAATACATACCCTTACTTTCTATAAACTTTTCACATCAATACATAAAAAGTTATAAGTTCCAGGATCCATAGGGAAACAAATTTCAATGGATAGTCTGTCAGGATAGCGATAAATTTATTATTTTTTTTGCCATGTCAGTAGGCATTTCCATTTTTAGATTTTCTTTTTAAGCTCACTGAATTGTGCCCAACTATATTAAAAATGAAGATAGAAACATATTTTCACTAATGTATTGGAGGAGCTTGCTTCTTCACTGTTGGAGAATTGCTGTTGGGAGATAAAATGCATTCCTTTGCAACTTGAGAGACCTGAATGATATTGTTTAGTTAAAGAAGAGTTCTAACCTTTATATATGTATCTATAGAGTCCTGCAATGAATGCATGGGACTCTTATTCAAGCCAAACAAGTGTGACTTGAAGATCCAAAAGTAATTACACAACTGCTTTGGAACTAATCAGATTGTCTGTTTCGCTCCAAACTATTTTCCTGTGGTTGGACTGAATAGATCATAGATAAGAATACCATTTGGATCGTATATTACATACAGAAATGATCATTTGCAATGTGCACTGGAACTTATTATACTTCTATGATTGCTTGATTAAAATGAAAAATATGGATAAAATCACACAACCTAAGTCCAATGAGTGACAGTAAAGAAGAAACTTAGCTTCAGACCCTTGTGGATGCGCAGAGAGTCGTGTACAATTTCAATAGGTCCTTTATTGATTGTTTTTCTACTGGAATGTGGGATTGAAAATCTAAAGCCAACAATTCAGGAAATCACCAATGCTGAAATCTGGTAAATACCATGAAATGAGTTGGAGATCCCATAATGAGTGAATATAATCTTAAAATTGCAACTAGGACATTTAAGAAAGAAGTCAGGAGGATTTTCTTCCACAGTGGAAATTTAGAACATTCTCTCTTCACAAACTGCATTCTCTGTCAACTTAAATTTTCAAAATCAAGATTGCTAGACCTTTATGAAAAAATAGTAACAGAAACATGCAACAAAGATGAGTATAAAACCATAAGGTATAAGAGCAAAAGTTCACCATTCACTCCATTGAGTCTGTTCTGCTGTTCAAAGAGATCATGACTGAAGAAGTCATAGAGTCATACAGCACAGAAATATACCCTTCAGTCCGATTCCTCCATGCTGACCAGACATCTCAATTTGACCTAATCCCATTTGCCAGCATTTGACACAAAACACCTTTAAACCCTGTCTATTCATATACCCATTCAGATATTTCTTAAATGTTGTAATTTTGCCAGCCTCCACTACTTCGTCTGACAGCTTGTTCCATACATGCACCACCCTAAGCGTGAAGAAGCTTACTGTAGGGCTGTTTATTGTACAAAGTTTATTGTGGGCAGATTGGTACACGTCTTAGATGTCAGTGGTTGCGCTTAAAAGTTGGCTAAACGCGGAAGCTCTGTAAGTCAATTATGAGGTTGATAACATAATGGTGGCAAAAAAGGGGGTAGCATGGTGGCTCAGTGGTTAGCACTGCTGCCTCACAGTGCCAGGAACCCAGGATTGATTCCACCCCTAGGCGACTGTCTGTGTGGAGTTTGCAAATTCTCCCCGTGTCTGCGTGAGTTTCCTCTGGGTGCTCTGCTTTCCTCCCACAGTCCAAAGATATGCAGGCTAGGTGGATTGGCCATGCGAAATTGCCCAAAGTGTTCAGGGATGTGTAGATTAGGTGGGTTATAGGGAGTTAAGTCTGGATGGGATGCTCCGAGGGTCAGTGTGGTCAGTTGGGTCGAAAGGTCAGTTGGGCCGAAGGGCCTATTTCCACACTGTAGGGATTCTATTAAAAGAATCTAAAAAAAGCTACCCCTCAGGTCCTTTTTAAATCTTTCCCCTCTCACTTTAAACCTATGCTGTCTAGTTTTGGACTTACCTACCCTGGGAAAATGACCTTGGCTAATCACACTATCCATGCCTCTCATGATTTTATAAACTTCTATAAGGTCAACCTTAAGCCTCCAACAGTCCAGTTTAAAATAGCCCCAGGCTATTCAGCGTCTCCCTATAATTCAAACCCTCCAGTCCCGGCAACATCAGTATAAATCTTTTCTACACCCTCTGAAGTTTAACATCTTTCCTATGCTGGCGACTAGAATTGTACACCGTTTTCTAAATGTGGCCTCGCCAATGTTCCATACAGCATCAACGTGACATCATAACCCCTATACTCAATGTGCCGACCAATGAAAGCAAGTGCAGCAGATGCCTTCTTCACCACCCTGTCTATCTGCAACTCCACATTCAAGCAACTATGCACCTGCACCTCTAGTTCTCTTTGTTTGGCAACACACCCCAGGGCTCTATCATTAAGTGTATGAGTCCTACCCTGGTTTGCCTTATCAAAATGCAACACCTCACATTTATCTAAATTAAACTCCTTGGCCCATCGGCCTATCTGATCAAGGTTCCATTGTACTCCGAGATAACCATCTTCGCTGTCCACTACACCATCAATTTTGATGTCATCTGCAAACTTACTAACCATACCTCCTATGTTCACATCCAGATCATTTATATAAATGATGAAAAACAGTCGGCCCAGCACCGACTCTTGGCGCACACCCCTGTCCACAGGCCTCGAGTCCGAAAAGTGATCCCCTATCACCATCCTCTGTCTCTTACCTTCGAGCTAATTTTGTATCCAATTGGCTAGCTCCCCTGGATCCCATGTGATCTAACCTTACTAATCAGTCAACCACGCAGAACCTTGTTGAATACTTTGCTGAAGTCCATATAGACAACGTCTACTGTTCAATTTCACTTTTCTGCTTTACTCCCAAAACCCTTAATTCTCTGACTGATTAAGAATCTGTCTATGTCAGCTTTTAATGACACATTCTCACCAGCTCTCTATGGCAAAGAATTCTACAGATTCACAAACCCCTGTGAGGGAAGAAATCACTATCTTAAATGTGCGACCTCTTATGCTAAGATTATGCCCTCTCATCCTCAACTCTCCCACATGGAGAGACAAACGTTCCTCATGCACCCTGTCCAGTTGTCTAAGAAACTTGTATTATTTAATAAGGCTGATTCTCGTTCTCCTATATTCCAATGGATACAGGCCAAATGTACTCAATGTCTCCTCATAAGACTGTCCCTGGTTTCAGCCTAGTGAACTTTCTGTGAACTGCCTCCAATGCCAGTAATTCTTTCCTTAGGGAAAGGTCCCAAAACTGTTCACAATATTCCAGCTGTGATCAGACTAATGCCTTCTACGGTTTTAGCAAAACTTATAAAGGCCAACATTCTACTTGCCTTCCCTATTGCCCGATGAGCTTGGATGATGGCTTTTTGTGATTGTGATGATGAAGACTCTCAAATCCCTCTGAAGCTTTCTGCAGCCTTTTTCTAATTAAATAATTTTCAGCTCCTCTATTCTTTCTGCCAATATGTAATATGTGTAGTTGAGATGAACCACCATTTAATTGAATAATGGATGGTGCTCAAGAAACTCAATGACCTAACTTTAGAACTGTTATGTTCAAAGATAACCAAGAGAACAATGGCCAAAGAATGAATAAAGATTTAAGTTTGAAGGGATCCACAAATCCATAAATTACTGTGCACATTTATTTTTCTGATGTGTAAAGATGTTAATAGAACTAGAAGCTTCACGGGAAGATTCATACATTATCTATAGTGCTTTGAAAGGAATGTCATTGTAACAAAAGTTACACTTGCATCAGAATTTGTGAGGATCAAATGGAGAGATTTCAACTAATGACTTAATAATTGATGGGCATGAATGGAGACAAAATGAATATATTGATATTGTGACATCATTACCTTATTTACTTTATCACCTTTATAATGTTCTCTAAGTCTTATAAATCATTGGGAAGAATTTTGTAATTGTGATGACAGTGAAATTGTCAGTATTAATTCTCAGTACACTTAGGAACCTAACAACAAGTTCTGACATCTTCACATGCAAAATTAAACATATAAATCCAGAAGCTGCTGTCAGTAATTTCATGTTCCTCCATGAAGTGCTGTTTTTGAAATATTCACTGATGGAAATCATTTGAAATCATTAGTCTTGCTACACAAACACTTCAAAAAGTTATGCCTTGTATCTATTTAACAACATATTAAGTTATGGCCAACTTCTCTGGCCTTGAAAAAATAATTTTACATTGTGAAATGGCATTCTGTAATAAGAATTATAAAACTTTTAAATAAGCAAATACATTTTTTATGTTTCCATTTTCCGTAATATTATGAAACATGCGTGATAAAATATGTTCGCTTCTTCCTGGTTTGCTACCTGTCAGAGTTCCTCGTTGTGATTGGGTGCTTAGTCTTTTGATGGCATCACTGTTGCTGCTAGAAGTTTAGCTTGCAGCAGAATAATCTAATGTCGGAAAACGCAAAATCCATGCCACAGAGATCAGCTATCTTTGAGGTCAATGCTGAGCGCTTCATTATTGACTACAATATTCAAGCCATGAACTTAATTTCAAATTATTCAAATGTTGGCTGACAGCATTTATCTTCTTTTAATCTTTAGGTTACACATTGACTGATGCTAAAGACTGTGCAAAGGCAGGATTTAATGTAGGGGCAAACATTAAAGGAGTCTATGTTGCTGTTGATGTCAAAGCTGAAGCTTGCAGTGGGCTTCTAAACATTAATGGAGGTACTTTTAACATTATAACTTTTCATACAAAATTAATATGACATTTTCCCACTATGTATTTTAATTTAACTCATTAATAATCATCAAGCAAGTGGGAAATTTTAATAGCTCGCTTTGAAAACGCACAGTATAAACTGGTAGTGGATCGTGCAGATCAGGAGGGTCCAAATTCAATTTCTAACATGGCTGATCACAACCAGGGAAGCTATTAAGCAATGCAAAAGATTAAATTGATGTATACTTGTTTATTTTTCTCACAAGCCTTGTTTCTCAGTTGGGAAAAGTGGGAGAGTGTTAAAAGAATTAGCAAGGTATTTATGAACTTGTTTGAACTACAACACGAGCACTGCTTGATGGCCAATTCAGCCTGGAGTCAGATTTGATCCTAAAGATCAGTTCTGAAGTACAGTCATTGGACTCAAAGTATTAATTTTGCTTTCTCTCCACAGACGATGGCAGACCTGCTGAAATTCTCCAGTAATTTCTGTTTTTGTTTCAGATTTCCAAAATCAGCAATTTTTTTGTTCTTTGTTACATTTCTTATAGATCCCTGTCAATTTAGTGCCTTTTCCACTTTTCTATTTAACCATTCATTTAAGACAATAGTCCCATCCCAGTTCAGATGGAGTTCCCTCCAGAAACATAGTTCTTTCCTCTCCTAGAGCAACATTAGTATCCTATGAAAAAGAACACTTCATTCTCACACCAACCCCTTAGCCACATTATGGGTGTTCACACTCAAGCAAAATGGCCACTGGGTGAGAGACAAAAATGTGTTCCACAAACTTGAATGCTTACTTTTGGAGAAGTAGCATGAAAACTGATGTAATAGAGGGCAGAATAGGCAGCTTCAATTAATTTTTTCTTCATTAATTCTAATTGTATATCCATTGCCCAAGAGGGTATTTCCAGATCAAAATACACTGAAGATTTCATAGTATTCGTGAGAGGTGGAGCAAGTGAGCATGTGGCTGCTCTCGCTCACAAACAGCTTCCAACTGTAGAGCTGATGCAGGAATGGGGAGATGCAGTCGAGTATAATCCAGAAATCATTAAATTTAAGGTAATATTTTCACCTATTAGAATTAAAGGGAGTTTTACAAATAGTTGTTTGGTACTATAGAACTTGATTACTGCTGAAGAAAAACAGGTTTTGTCAAGGCTTTTCATCTACACTCATCAGGACGATTGCAAAAATTATCAAGATAAGGGAAGGCAAAACAATGTTTATGCTGTAAGAGAGAAGAGTGGTGATTAGTAGAAGCATTGCAATCAAGAATGCACCAGTTAGTGATGACTGACAGTTAACTGCCAAGCTGTGTTTAAATTTTAAACAGGCAAATTGATTCTGGTCAGTCAAGGCTTTGTGCTAAAAAATTAACGAAAAAATGTCAGTCACCTATTTTATTGAATTAAAACAGGTGTCTGTGTGTATACATGTTTTTTCTTTCTGCAAAGAACAAGGCCCTGTTTTAAAATATGTTTCTTCTAGTGCACACAAGTGTACAACACTGCAAACCAAACAGCCAGTTCTAAATTGGCTGTCAGTGAAATTCACATGCTCGTAATTATTTAGCAAATGTCTTTTAAGCATGGGATCACAACTAATGTTGAACACTGTGTTGAGATGATTGCAAACACGGACTGATTAGGGTGTGGTCAGTGTCTTGCTTGTTGTGAGTAGCCAAAGGGATAAGCTGTTTGGTATGATATGCCAATCTTTGGGACATATGGCCCATATACTTAGCACCACATTCGCACTAAAACTCAGATACCACGTTACTTATTTGTGTTATGAGCAGAATGTCTCTTTGGTTTGACACAAGCATGTTGTTACTGGTGAACACTACTGATTTTAGTGTTGCATAATTGCACCATGAAACAGTTAGCTTCATGTGTTGTCCAAACCTTTGGGGTATTTTATCCTTCAGTCTGAGGAAGGCTGGGCACATTTCAACAGCAAAGGTAATGATCTTAGACCTGTTTCAACATTTGCATGTTAAACACAGAAATGATGTGATCGGGGTAGCCATTATCCCACAGGATGGCCTTGATGTGTCTCATTTCAGCATCAAATTTATAAAATGAATGAATGGTTTTGAGCTATTTATGAAGTTGCCTATAATGTGAATCATACAGGACATGGCACTACAGGAATCCTATTATGTTTATTAACCAATGAAGATAGATTTTCAGTACAGAACCCTATGGCCAAGTTTTCAACTAGGTCATCAAGGAAGGGAAGCTCATTTGACTGTTCCATTTCAAAGATGAATTTGAGTTTGAGGGATGGACCCCTTTCAGACACGCAAGGAAATTCTTATATATAATTGTGGATTTAAACATAGCAAATGTAAAATATAAATATCAGAAATATGTAGCAGGAGGAGTTTGTGTGTCATTCCATTGAATGACACTTTCTCATATAACCCAACAAAAGTATTTACAAGAGCTGAGCCTCATCAGAATACGGTCCCACATGATTCACTGAAACTGATTCAACTGTGTGAGTTTCTGAGTGAATATTGATTCAACAATAATGGTGGTCTGGATCGCCATGATATAAATCTGCAGTGGGGATGTCTTTACCCTCTTTCAGTGGTACATTAGTGAAGAGGCTTGCAATGTCAAATGAGCACATGGACACAATAATACTATCAATATGCAAGTCCTGTATCCTCCAGCCATTCACTACAAGCTAGGAACTGACTGCACCCAACCAGCCACTGCTTTCAAAGCTGACAACATGTCCAACATTAAATGTGGTTCTGTGATTGAACAACATTTACTAAATAATCCATTTTGTGTTTTTTAAATATCTATTAGA
Source organism: Rhincodon typus (assembly GCF_021869965.1). Classification (NCBI taxonomy): domain Eukaryota; kingdom Metazoa; phylum Chordata; class Chondrichthyes; order Orectolobiformes; family Rhincodontidae; genus Rhincodon; species Rhincodon typus. The sequence continues at coordinate 36,003,187 of NC_063341.1, read as the reverse complement.
TGTGGGCATCACTGGCTGGCCAGCATTTATTGGCTATTTATTTATCCTAGCTGTCTTTGAGAAGGTGGTGGTTAACTGCCACCTCTTTAACCCAGCAACACTGAAAGAACAGTGATATATTTCCAAGTCAGAATGGTGAGAGGATTGGCAGTGTTATCCCACCTTCTTTCTCAATTGGAGCAATCAATTGGAAAACAAAGCAGCAAAACAGCTATTGAAAGATATTAAATGACCAATTGTTTAAAACCATGTGAAAAAACAGAGCATAAGAGGTTAAATAAATTTTAAGTGACACAGACATTGGCTTGGAAAACTCACGGACATGAAACTGACAGATAGTCTCTCTCTCTCTCTCTCTCACACACACAAACACACACACACACA
>NC_063341.1:35947132-36002703 GCF_021869965.1 Rhincodon typus | reverse complement strand
GCAGCACAGAGACACGAAATCAAGCAAATACTCTAATAACCACACAAATGAAAAATATAGCCACACAAATACCCGAATAGTTGTTGTTTATTGTTCATATTTTAGAATTTTAGTATTTTAGAACCTACAACGTGAATCTTCCAATCGAATTTCCTCTAACCACTACATGTCAGACTAGTCACTTTTCCCTTCTGTTTATTCTCTTACTCCCTCTCAGACTTATAAGTCAGAGTCAGTTACCTTGGAGCACCTGCCTCTGTATTTGTCACATCCTTGAAGTAAAGATTCCACCTTGCCTCTGATCTGTGGCAAATTGTTAAGTAGTGGATCCTCGGCCAATGATTCCCTACAGCCCAACTGCACTCAGGCCAGACGTCTCCCAGGAGCATTCGATATGCTGGAACATTGCCTACCTGCAAATGCATCTGTCTGCTCACCTGCTAGTTGCCTGTTCTGCTTAACCTGCATGAATAGGCTGTCATGATCATGCATCAAAGTCATTACAATTTCATCCATCAAAATATCAGTAGTATCCCCTCCTGTCTTAATGAGCTCTGATACAATTGCTGTCTTGGGACAATGAGATCAGTTTCTTTAGCTTGTTCACAGCATAGTTGTTAATTCCACCTGTATTATCAAAATAAACAGAGGTATTCCATCCATGCTTCAGCTTTGGTACACTGGCTGTTGTTTCCTGTAACTGAGAATTCATGTGAGGATTCTGCAACATTGCCTGATCACTGCCTGATGGGACTGAGCCCAACGGTTGTGGTCACAGGTGACACATCAAGCTTGGTGGTGCTGGTTCCTCAGCAGATGATTAACACTCATTGTATTTACAATACCACTCACTAGATTTATAGTGGAATGGGGGGTGTTGGTCGAATAGCAGTAATGCCACTGGACTAGTAACCTAGATCCCAAGCTAATGTCCTGAGGACATGGCGTTGAATCCCTCCAATAGCAGATGGTGATATTTGAGCTCATTTAAAATCTGGAATGAAAAGCTAGTCTACCATGTGACTGCTGACAATTGTTGCATAACCCATCTGGCTCACTAATGACCTTTAGGGAAGGAAATTTGTCATCCTTACCTGGTCTGGCCTACATGTGACTCAAGACCCACAACAATTTGGTTGACTCTTAACTGCCCTCTGGGCTATATGGAATGGCCAATGAAAACTGGTCAAGCCAGTGATGCCCATATCCTATCATCATCAGACCCCTTTTTCTCCACATCCTAGTCTGTTTCAAATTCTCTGGGAGTCATGAGACAAGCCATACCTGTTGCCTAGAAACTGCTCAAATCAGCCTTTAGATATTATCCTACAAGGTCTGTGGTTAGCCTCTTCATCCACTTGTGTTACCTTGGAAACCACTTTAATGATCTTCAGTTACCCATCAGCCCTTTCAGTACTCTCCACATTTCTGGCACATAGATTGCATTCAGCCTTCCTCTCCCTTTTATTTTCAATGCCCTGACATTGCAAGGACTCTACTATATTCCTAACAGTTCCTTCCCGCATTTCGTCCCCTGCCTTTCAATACTCAGATCCCCCCATTAGTTGCTGCCCTCTCCTCCAACCCCTGGCCTCCTGCACCTGCTTATGTTTCTCCGTCAGAATTTGAATTCACCTCTGCACACACAGTAACGAACTTGCCTTTTCCTTTGATTTCTTGTGTTGTCTACTGCTCATCCACTCTACAATCCTCGACTGCAGACTGTCAGAGTACATCATTTCTAGCAACCACGGCTCAGAAAAGTTTACCTTGCCATACACGTACAAGGATATTCTATTTTCCTTTGGGGGTTTCTTGCCCATTGACACAGTCCAGCATTTTAATCTTAACCTCAAAGTCCTGTATTGTTCACCAGATTATGTCAGTCATTCCTGTTCCCCCTTACAATGGTTCTTAGACTGTAGGATTTTATAAAACACAAAAATCACACTGACATGGGTATTGGCTCAACCACAAACTTGTTTATTAATATATACCTACTTTTGCCCTGATACAAAGCCTCTAAGTTTGGTCCTATGATACAATATATTGATTGATTTGCCTGATTTAAATCCATCCAAAATTTATCATAGGCTCCCACCCAAAACACAGAAAGTTATCTGAGAAAAACCTTTATTGAAAAACCACAGGAGGAAGCTTTTGTTTCTGCCCAAACCCCCAAAATTTGGTAGTTGACTTTAGGTTACCAGAACCTCTCAGACCCATTATCCCCTAGATTTGGCCGATAATTTATAACCATCCATGTACTGGTCCTTCCATTGAGAACTGTAGGTCTTGACTCTCCTTCATGACTGCAGACCCATCCAGACCAAAATCACTACAATTTGAATAGAACACCTACAGGATAATCCATCCAAATAAACCTCTCACCATTCACAAATCAGAAATTTTTCTCATCATTCAACGCTTAGTTGGAAAATGAGACATTTTTCTCAGTGCTTCTTAGTCTTCTTGTTACAGACAGTGAATGTTCTCAGTACTTCATATTTCATGAAACACTGTAGTTTTATCTTAAAGTTTAATATGTGCCACTGGCATTATGTACTGCGTGTTGTTCAACCTTTGGCAACATAGTTGAGGTAAGTACAATTGTGTGCTTGTACATCAGGATCTTTCATAGCTTCTATCATTTTAGCATATATTCCAGATCCTGTGGGTACAATTAATTGACCTTCTTGAGGCAACATTTTATAAGAATGTGTCTACAGCCAACCTTATTCAATCTCACATCTTGCAGCATTTTTCCATCCATGAACAAGAGATTTGGGATACTATGTCACTCAATCACTTGCTGTTAGATTTCTTTTCCCGCCTCTCCAATTATGCTGGCATCAACCACTTGCACAACATAGCCTTTGGAAAAATCCCTTCCTTTCGGAGCCTCATGTCACCTTTAGAAGTGTGTCAAAAAAAATGTTGTTTTCAAACGCACCCATATACAGTGGCCTTTTAAAGATGGTACAGCACCAAGGATGTTAATCCATTCTGGGATTCCCAGATATGGTAAGTTTTTCTAGGCACAACGAGTGGTACAATGGTGCTAGAATTGGGCCAGAAGAGCACCATAAGGATGAGGTAGGTAATTAAAGAGATCTGCTTAGTAAAATATAGCAAGAAAACTTTTTAAGCCTTATGGAACTTGACAAAAATGAAACAGCCTAAAAAATGTAAGATTCAGCCCTAAGAAATAGTTGTGTGGGCAATATCCCCCTCCAATTATCTTTCATTCTCACTTGAATGACGCATCCCACTCACCCATTAAGATCAAAAGTTCTATTAAATGGAAATAATAGTTGCAAGATAGATTCTCACCACTTTATGACTTCCTGTAGCTCTGTTTTTGTACATTGTAGGAAATACTTTTACTAATTCTTTTCGCTCATTTTTTCTTTTTCTTACAGCCGGAACCTCTTTATCAACTAATCACTTCAGATACATTTCAGAGTGCCAGCAGGATCAAAGCCAACATGAGGCGAGCCCTAGAAGAGTATCTGATGGAATCCAGTTCCTGTCGATGTGCTCCATGTCAAAATAATGGTGTTGCTGTTCTTAAAGGTATAATACAATCACTGACTGGTAGATAATAAAAGACATAATTCTTACACAATATAATTTTTGTTCTTTCCTTTCAATATAAAGAAATAATTACAAAATCCTTTCTTACAGTAACAAGCAGTGAACTTTTTCAGATTTAATCACTGGGAGGGGATAATATCACTTCTGATGAAAAGCAATAATAAAAGAATAATATCATATTCTCAGAAATCCCTGCTCCTTCCTTGATTGTTAGTCATCATTAACTATATTGAAAGGTTTTCCTTCAAATCAAAATGCAAATGTCACCATATTTCCTTAAATGTAGAAATTATAATGTGAGCCATTGCTTTTCAATGACTGAATAAGTAAATTTGTTAGATTCTACATGAGATAATAGAATTCTGCTGGATTTCTATTGGTGTTTTTTGGATTATATTCAACAATTTCTTCCATTTTCCAAAAGAACAGCAAATTAGGAGGCATAACGATAATAAACACAATTGGATGCAATCTTGTTGCCTTATTCCTTGCAATCATCTGGGTGATACAGCTTGATGCCAGTTAATTACAGCGAAAGACTGCAAAATGAAAAAGTATTGTCAAACATCAGTAATGACATAATTTTATCATTGCAGGCACCCAGTGTTCATGCATATGTCCTGCTGGTGCTCATGGAACTGCCTGTGAAATTACATCCAGAGAGAGTAAGCATCATTAACTGTGTTAATGAGAGAAATAATAATTGTATTTTTAGCACTGGCAGATAACGTCTTACGATAGTAGACCAATAACCAAAGCAGCATAGTGTTGTAGCAGTAGCATGATGCAGTTTGCAGACATAGATTGTATTCATTTTCCTTTGTTTAATTTATCCCAGTTTCAGTTTCAGTTACATTACAATAAATAGAATCTCCTGAGCTCATGGCTGGGAGGAAGGAGTTGGAAGGTCTTGAAAATTAGGTTGGTTGTTGTCAGGACTTGTACCCTAAGCCTTCCCATTTTCACGCAAAGAAGGTGCCAGGCAGAAAAAAGCCTGCCCTGCCTGGAGGTGGGAAGGTGTTGCATTTTAAGTCCTCCTACCTCCTTCCTTAACTGGTCAATTACTGAAACTTAAGTTCCTCTTCCTACATCAGATGTAAATTCCCCCAACACCCAGTAAACCTGTTGATGTGATTGTGGCATTGGCCACAGCCATGGTCTCCCCTGTGGCCCTGCCAATGTGCTAGAGCTGTCGCCATCAACTGCCTGGCAGTTCTAGGCAGGCAGGACATAATATTCCAGGATCCTCAGTGGGAAGGAAGGGTCCTCTTAAATCCCCGGCAGGCAGAAGATCCAACAAGTCTTCCTTCTAAGTGTGAGCAAAAGTGTCTTCATACGTTCTCAGGAAGTATGCCAGATACCCCACAGGCATACTCAGAAGATTCAATCCAGTGGGAAAATTGGGAATCAGCCACTTCTCATAAGTAAAGAAAATAAGTTGGGTAGTCACCTTGTTATTCTATTATGTGCCAAGGTTGTCTTTTGTGAGAACTTGCTGTCATGCTGTAAAGAAGGCAAAATGGCAAAACCATATTTTTACAGAACTACTTTGTTCTTTTCAGCCTAAAATTGCACTCTCTCATTGATGAATTTCTATACATTTTAATATTTGATATCAAAAATCATGTTAGAAAAGATATTAAATCTCATGCCACTGTATATTTTTTCTCATTTTAGATTTTTCAGTTGATGGGAAATGGAGCTGTTGGTCACCTTGGTCTGAATGCAGAAATAGGCAAAGAATAAGGACTCGACAGTGCAGTAATCCACCACCAGAAAATGGTGGCCATACATGCAGAGGTGATAATCAGGACACATTGTTATGCTAATGATGAAACAATGTTTTACTTTTACCTTCTTCACAACTTCAGATTTTGGCTTCATAAGTATTTGAATGAAATATAAAAACTTGTTTCAGAAGAAGATGTGATTGCATGTTTAAATGTAATTAAGAAACATGGTTAAACAATGATTAGTACAAAGAAGTTGAGGTAGCAAACATTACAGTTAAATAAAGTCAATTTATCTTTAAAACTAAACAGCTTTTCTTCTGTTTTTCTCTATAAATGAAGATGTTTGTATGCATAAATTTATCAAGCTATGAATTTAATATAAAGTGACCATACCAGGATCTCTAGGTGTATTTTATGTTCAATAGGTGGATTCAACTGAATAACCAACAAACGTTTCACACATATATGCAGGAGAAATGACTAATAGTACTAAAAGAAAGTAATAAAAAGATAATTAAATTCCTTTCTATACATTCTGCATGCAGATAATGTGCTTCATTATGTAAAGGTGTTAAAGAAGTCATCACATCTGAAAACATATGCATGAAAATATGTCTAATTATTACCTTTGAGGACTAAACAATTTTGAATCATTATGTAAACTATCTTGTAATATCTTCAAAGTTCAGTTGTAAAGTCCAAACTAAACATGTCCCAGATTAATCCTCACATATCTTGTTAATTTGCTGATCTTGCCTAAGGTGGCAGTTGTAATGTTACAACTTGAGTAAGGAAGGCAATACTCAGGAACACCTGCACGTCCTGATCTCCATCAAATGCCATGTGTTTTAGAATGGTCAAGTTTACATGCACCAGTCTGTCACTTACTAGCCTTATCATCGACAATGTTTGTTTGAACAAGCTAATGGAAGGCAGTGTCTGTAGAATCATGCCCAGCATGAGCAATACCTCTGTGGACATGTGGCATTTAATGTATAGAAAAACTAGTAACCTATAAATGGCTGAAGTTAATTTGGCAATTCAGGGTATCATGGAAACAATGCTAGCTAAAAATAAGTCTAAGAAAGCACTATCTAAAAGCATTCTAATCATAGTCCTAATCGTATTTGACGACACTGTTACTACAGTCCTTTGTGTAGCAACCATTGGGGTTAGTAAGTTCAGTTGGCTTGACAGCTGGTGCAGAAGGCAGAGTGACACCAACAGTGTGGGTTCAGTTCCTGCACTGGCTGAGGTTACAATGAAGGATTCTCCTTCTCAAACTCTCCCCTTGCCTGAGGTATGGTTACCATCAGTCATCTCTCTCTAATGAGAGAACGGCCGAATGGTCCAGCACAATGATAAAACCTTTACTTGTTGGCAACTCTGCTTAATTAATTACCCAATATTTTAAACAATTATAACTGTTTCAATTATTAACTCCAGAAGTGCATTGTACACAGTTAAAAAAAAGCTGGATGCTAAGTTGTGTAGCCCCCAAAACTGTAATAAGGATCATCAAATGAGATTAACCCATGCTAATCACTGCTGGGGTGAATCTTTAACCAGAGATTAAGTTTAAAAACAATAGCTCTCCTATTCCAGATGGAGATAAGAAAGAATTTCTTTTTTTCAAAGGATCATTAGTCTCTAGGCTTCTGTACCCCAGAGAATATTGAGGCTTGATCATTGAATACATTGAAAGCTGAGTTAGATGGATCTTTGATCTATGGAAGAGTCAAAGGTTATGTGGCATAGAAGAAAGTAGAGTCACTGCCACAAGATCAGCCAGAATCTTATTAAATGGCTGAAGAGGTGAAACTCACAGTGATTTAAGGACTCTGGAACATTAGCCCTCGTATGGCTAAAAGAAGGAATTTCTGCATTGGGCCTTGTTGTTGGAAGTCACTTCAAGGGTCTTAGAAGACTAAGGAAAATGAATATTAATTGCTATGACTCAACAAAATGAGGAATAACTGAACTGTTGGAAGCTGGAAATAACTTTGTACTAATGATCAGTAACCTTTAATTTTTAAGTGTAAGCAAACTAGGAGGTGCAGGTATTTAAAAAAATGAATAAAGCCACAAGATTACACTGTTGTTAACAGTAAACAATAAGCTTTACTATACAACGTTAAAACAGTAACACAGTCTACAACACATAGGAGATAGCAAGAACTGCAGATGTTGGAGTCAGAGTCAATAGTGTGGAGCTGGAGGAACACAGCAGGTCAAGCAGGTTCTCTGATGCTGCCTGACCTACAATACACAGGAAAAGCTTACATTCTAACATCCAGTGAAAAACTCATAACACACATCAAATAGTAAATGAGATCAAGTCAGATATTACAAATTTGTTGGCAATTCAAACCCCCACCACCACCACTCGCCTAGCATCAAACAATGCTGCCTTTAATTTGCTAGGTTGAAGAAGTAATAGGTTTGAAAGGTACTGTCCAAAAGTTATTGGTGACTATTGCCATACATCTTCTAGATGGCACACATTCTTGCAACTGTGCACCAATGGTGGAGAAAACGAATATTTAAAATGGTGGGTAGGGTGCCAAACAAGTGGGCTACTTTGGCCTGAGAATGTCTTTTTGACTTGATAGAGGTGTACAAAATGATCAGAGGTATAGATAGAGTGGACAGCCAGAGACGTTTTCCTAGGGTGGAGGTAGCTATTATGAGGGGGCATAGTTTTAAAGTGAGTGGACATAGGTATAGGGGAGACGTCAGAGGTAGGTTCTTTATTCAGAGGGTGGTCGGGGCATGGAATGCATTGCCAGAGAGGGTAGTGGAGTCAGCCTCATTAGGGGCATTTAAGCGGCTATTAGATAGGCATATGGATGATAATACAAGGGTTGGAGGTTAGATAGACCTTAGGAATAGGGTAAAAGTTCGGCACAACATCATGGGCCGAAGGGCTTGTGCTGTGCTGTGCTGTGCTGTACTGTTCTATGTTCTATGTCGAGATTCTTAAGTGTTGTTGGAGGCATACTCATCCTGTCAAGTGCAGAGTATTCCATCACACTCTGGAATTGTGTCTTGCAGATTGTGGACAGGCTTTGGGCTTGTTGTTAGTGATACGCTGAGTCACCAAATTGCATTAAAACTTCACAAAGGATTACAATCCTTCACTTTTGGTCATCTAGACTTGAAATTCCTTCATGGACTGCCTCAAAAATTGCTAGTGATCACTTTTCCTTCCCAGGGTTATGCTCTGCTGAATTCTGGATATTATACTCCAGCACGTACTCGCAAGGGGACCTGAATCAACACAGCTGTGCATTTAGCAGTGCTGGAAATGTCACATGTATCTCTACTATATTACATGTAGCCTTTGAACCTATGGAAGCCAAAAAAAAGAGAATTAGAAAACCTGAGGGATTGAACACCTTCCATTCACCACTACCCAAGAAATAGCCATAGCATCATTTAGGATAGCTGATTTGGGAAGAAATCATGCATTTATTAAACAGTATTTGAGCCTGAAATCAGCAGGTTTCAGATTAGTGTTACTGGAGGAGGGCATGTTTGTGTTGTTGGGAATACATAGTCGTTAAAACAATGGGCTGGAAATGGGAAGAGATGGAAGGATTTGTAGGATTTCTGGATGAAACAGGCTGTACCATGTGACTTCTTAAAACTGAAAAGGTTAAAGCTGTGATTGTTGACCTACTGTTACAAAAAGTTAGATAACTTTGTGGAAAAAAGACATGTCAAGTGCTAAAGAGAGATAAGAGATGGACTTTGTGGCTTTATTTGCTGTGATTTGAAGGAGATGGGGTCAATGGACTGAAGGCTGCCTAGAACATTTTTCTGGAGTTTCTGTTTATCTAGTATGGATCTGTCAGCAGAATAAAATTCCTCAGAAAGCTTTCAGTGAAAGATTTCACTCTCTCCCTCTCTTTCTCCTAAAAAAAGAATCTCAAAGCATAATCAGCTGAAAAGATTTCTCTCTTCTGTCCAACATATTTCTGAGAACTTGAGAAAGTTGCAAATATCAGAATCTCTGACAAACTCAAATTCTGAAAGCTAAGTTGTTATTTCAATTCAAAGACTTTAATATAACTGACCTTCTATCTGAACTGAAGTTTTGTCTGAAGATTTTCCACCATTCTACAGTGATCAGCATTTCAATCTTGTCAAAATATCACGAACCATGAAAAATCATTGCAATTTATGACAAATTGCTGTAAAAGCGCCACAGGCCTGGCAGTATCTGTGGAGAGAAATCAGAGTTAATGTTTTGGGCCCAGTGACCCTTCCTCAGAACTAGTTAACTCTGATTTCTCTGCTCAGAAACTGCCAGACCTGCTGAGCTTTGCCAGCAATTTCTGTTTTTATTTCTGATTTCCAGCATCCGCGGTTCTTTCAGTTTTTATTCCAATTTATAATTTGAGGTTAGACCTGGGGCCCAAAGGTTTTTGTTTTTCTCGTTTGCCTTTTTCTTTAAAAAAGACCCATATCATCTGTGCTGAACTTATTGTCTTGTTTGTCATATGTCTATGTTTGTCTGGGATTAAGTTGATACAGTTTAATTCTGGAATTTGACTTAGTTGCTAACCACTTCATTTTATTACACATTCCTGGATGTGGTGTTACTGATGCCTAGAAGGATACCACATTGGTGCTGGCCTGAAGTTACCAGACCAGGTGGGGATGGCATATTTCCTTCCCTAAAGGCCTAGCAAAGTGGATGTTTTTCCCATCAATTGATAATGGTTTCATGGTCATCATAAGACTTCTAATTCCAGATCTTTATTCAATTCAAATTCCACCATCTGCCATGGCAGAATTTGAGCCCAGATTCCCAATACATTACCTGGGTCTCTGGATTAATAATCCAGTGAGAATACCTCTAGGTCATCACCTCCCCTTAAACCACTTGATTCAAGAATTTTGTTTCTGTTAAAGGAACCTGGTGAAAGTTTCTTTTATTGGGGGTACTAGTGAAAAAGAGAAACAATTTTTCCATTTTATTCCTTGAATCAAAGGATTTACACTGCCACTATGGCTCAAACAGTAACAGGGCTCAGTGAGCAGCATGTTTCTTCTGTCAGAGTTATAAGAGGATCGTTGAACCTAGAATCTAACTGAACCACAGTAAGGTTAAGAGATGTTGCTTTCCATTGGAAGGCAGTAAGGCAGCTTGGGTCTAGATATTATGTGTCATTGCCAAGTGTGCAGAATGTGAAATAAGGTGGGTTCCTAGTCCATTACTTTCCCACCCACCCCAGTCTCATCCTCACTGGTTAAGTATTTGCATCCGTAAATAACAATTAAAGGCCAATTCACCCAAATATTACCCTGGCCATGTATAATATGGTTGGCATGAGCAGGCAGGCAGTTTGTCTATTTTTAAAACGGAGTGATGGAAAGCAGTACCAGCTTTGGAGGGCTGCTCTTTGTACATCAATCCAACAGAAAATAGCAGCCATCTTCATTTCTACCTGCAGAATGTCTGCAGTTCAATTGAGCCTCCTATCCACAGTTCTGGCAACATCCATTACAGAGCTCTGGAGCTGCCTAGACTATTGAAGTTGCTGAAACTCCTTGTAGCCATAATGAACTCCAGGTGGGATAAACTAGTGCAGAGTAGAACTTCTGCCCCTCTGGGGCCAGTGTCAAAGTTGGGAGCGCTGTCTAGTCAGGCAACTGGCTGACATAGTCAACCACCAGCAGCACCATCCCGGCATATGTCCCTCTAAATCTCATAGCATCAAGTCAAATTAAGGAAGCCTCTTGCCGATTGCTATGTCTACCCCATCCTCAGCTAATGAAACAGTACTCCTCCATATTGAAAACCACTTGGAGGAAGCACTGAGGTTTTCAAGGGCACAAGTACTCTGGATGGGAGATTTCAATTTCCATCTCCAACAGTGGCTTAGCAGTTCCACTACTGACCGTACTGGCTGAGTTCTAAGAGACATTGACGTTAGACTGGGTCTGCATCAGGTGGTGATGGAATCAACAAAAGGGGAAATGCACGCTTGGCTTCCTCCTCACCAATCTGCTGGCTGTAGATGCATCTGTCCATGACAGTTTTGGCAGAAGGGACCATAATATAATATTTGCCAAGATGAGTCCCATTTTCATATTAAGGATACCATCCATTGTGTTATGGGCTACCAACACTGAGCTAAATGGGACAGATTTCAAACTGATCTAGTGACTCAAGATTAGACATCCATGAGGAAAAAACAGAAATTGCTGGAAAAGCTCAGCAGGTCTGGCAGCATCTGTGAAGAAAAAGTCAAAGTCAACATTTTGGGTCCGGTGACCTTCCTCAGAACTCTCGGTTATACTTATTGAACATTAGTCATCAAAGTTTCAGGATGTCTCTGCAGGAGTTCCTCAGGATAGTGCCCTAGGCCCTATTATCTTCAGATGCTTCCTTCATCAATGACCTTCCCTTCATCAGAATGTCAGAAATGGGGAACGTTCATTCACTCTTGCACAATGTTCAGCGCCATTTGCAAGTCCTTAGATACGAAGCTGTTCATGTTCGTGAAGCAATAAGATTTTGACCATCTCTGACAAAAGAGAATCTAACCATTGCTACTTGACATTCAATATCCCGAAGGCTGTAATTAAGCAGAAACTGAAATGAACCAGCTATTTAAAAACTATAGTTAAAAGAGCACATAAGAGGCTAAGAACCTTGCAGCAAGTAATTAATCTCTTGCCTCCCCAAAGACATGAGTGCAACTCCACAACATTTAAGAAATTTCACATTAACCAAAACAAAGTAGCCCACTTGATTAGCGTTACATCCATTAACTTTCACTCCCACCACAGTACCAGCAATATGTACCATCTACAAGATTCTCTTCAGAAATTCACCAAGACAGCACCTTCCCAATCCATAACCACCACCAGCTAGAAGGACAAGGAACAACAGATATATGTGAACAGCACCATCTGCAATTTTCCCTCTAAAAAGACTCCAAACTCCCTCCCTCATGGCATTGTGAGTCTACCTACACAAAATAGACACCATGCTACTCAATGCCTGGTTGCCAGGTAAGTAATTTTGTAAGATATTGGAAACAGGCAGATCCAAAGAGTCTGACCAATGTTGGTGAGGGCAAGATTTGTGACAGAATCAATCAGACAATGCGTTCCGGTGAGGTTGATCCTGACATTATTGTTAGTTTCCTAACAAGAGTACATGAACACCAACTGGCTACAAAAAGACACGACCAATACTCACTCATCTCAATCCACATGGACAAGGAGAACCACGATTTCGACTGGGACAACACCAATATCCTGGGACAGGCTAGGCAGAGACAAGCACGAGAATTCCTGGAAGCATGGCACTCCACGAAGCACGCTATTTAATAAACACATTGAACTAGACCCCATATACATTCCACTACGGAGGAAAGCGGAAGTGAGGCAATCCGTCGCAACAGACACCAGAGTTTAAAAACCAGGCGGGAAAACACACCGATGCTTCATCAGAGGCTGCACTGAGGATGTTACCAAGCATGGTAACGAAACGTCAGCGGAACAACAAACCAGCTCGGCAAGCCAACCAACCTCAATTGTCTCATTAACATTCAGCGACCTCTCATATCAAATTTGCCAAATGAGCTTGATACTGAGGACACTCAAAATGGGAATTAAAGGAGTTACGTGGTAGATTCAGTTTGCTGCTTGCTCTGAACGACCTCCACATTGCTTACAACCAAGCTGCAACTCAGGGAATAATCCACAGGCACTAGCCATGCATATTCTTTATCCACAGACATTAGCATCCAGCATCTGCCAACCGATCGCAACCATCATATACCTCATCAAAACAGTGACAAGCCACTCACAAAGCACAGACTTGCCTTTACAGGGTGCACTGGGGACCAGCGTAGAAAGGTTGTTACGAGGACACTATACACTCTTAGACAGGCATCTAGCTCATAAATTGGACTAGGCTGCATCACAAGGCTAATCACTTGCACCTTTAGTTTCGCTCACATGGTGCCTACCTGCCTGCCGTGCCTGTTATCCTGTTAGCACTTCAGCCAGAACCAAATACTCTCAGTACTGCTGTCTTTAAGTGCTCATTTGCTCAGACAGGCTGCTTGTCATTCTTGTCATTAGGGATCTGATGGTGGGGAGAACACCTTGCTGGGAGATCAACATATCACCATATCACAATGCAGCAAACCTCATCAATAGGAGCGAGTTCCATTCGATTAAGGTAATGGTCTTCTACGATCACTATTATCAATTCCTGGAATTTATGCCCACTACACTTGCAGTTGCCATAACTCCTGCATCCTTGAGCACTCAAACCTCGTGCTTTTGAGGATCCATGTTTCTTACAAAACTAGTTATTGGAAGGAAAAGACTATCCTGTGTCACCCTGGCTCATGACAATATTGCACAACCCACTGAATGATGCAGTGTGCATTTTTAATGTTGCCCATGCCTAAACCATGGCCATGATGGAGAAGGCGATAGGGCTGTTGAAGGTACACTTCCACATTTGGATCCACCTGAAGGGGCCCTCCAGTATAGTACAGGCAGAGGGCAGTGCATGATCCTGACATGCTGTGCTCTGCACAAATGGAGCAGACAATGAGGCCATGTCCTGTTGCTGAGGATCGGGGGAACAAAAGCAGTCTCCTGAGGACAAGGACACTGGGGAGGAGAAAGATATTGTTGTCCATGATAGAGATCAGATGCATTAGACACAACAAGCTAGACAGAACCTCAACGGCGCCTTTGTTCAGCAGACAAACATGAACTGTAAAATATTCTTTGGCCATGATGCCAAAATACGGTTTGCATTGTCAGGGTGAACTTCAGACTTGATTGGAATTTGTTTGTGTTCCCTTTTGCTTTCTACAAATAAAAACTCATGTTTGTATTTGTCTGGTTTCAAGTATACACTGGGTAACAGGATAGCACTGATTTAGAAGGAATTCAGACAGGATTTGAACAGATAAAGTATGTAGTGTGTAGGTTAAACAGGAACTAAGTTAAGAGAATGGAATTGCTGCATGTCTGAGAGAGTGTCAGCCATGTTGGTTACCTGCTCTGGGAAATGTGTCTTCATGGCTGCTATGCTATGCCACGGCAAGAGAGGGGCTTTGCCAGATTGTTATTGCTTGTCTGGGTGCACTACAACCTTTCAAAGATCACACGGGCACAAGGGGTGCCAGACTTTTGGCAAATGCCAGCTGAGTGGTGAATGGAAGAGTTTTAAGATTGGACAAGAACTGAATGTGAGAGACGCCATAGGAACAGGTAAGCAATTAATATGGCAAGTTTGGTAAGATATGGCAAGAGAACTTGTTAAATCTCGAGTCAAGGAACCTTCCAAAAAACTGCAATTAGCCTAAAGAAATATATGATTTAGCCCACAATCTATTTTGTATCTCTTTATTTGTAATAGGAATCATAACTGCTTTGATATCCTGTACAGAATTTAATGCTGCTAAATGTATTGATTTGATTTTCATATTTTGTTACTACCATTCTGTTCCTGCTGTAAAGAAAACAATGGATCAGATATCAAGATCAACATGTATTCATCGCAATGAGGTCTATTGCATTGCTGACTCCCATAATTCATTGCAGTATGTTGACCAATCAACTGGTAATGATGGTCCTGGAAGTGTGAACAAGCTTCCTGGCCAAACATTAATGCACACAAATCAGTTTTAATCTTTCTTCAATAAAGGATAATTCTTGTCACATCAGTTCAAATGTTTCACCTCAATGAATACATCCCAACATTCATTACATTTAAGATATCAACAAAGAACACAGAGTAGTATTTCAAAATGTTGCCTATACCTCATATCCATTTATACTCAATGAAAATAATGATCACCCAAAAGCAAATAATTCAAAGGGCCAAAATGCCAGAGGTATTATTTTGTTTTAACAATACTTGGTTTGTGTGTTCTTCCCAAGGCATGTAGCACCGCCATCTTTAGGAGGTGGATGATTACAGCTTCGTGTTCGCTGTTTTGAACCATTCTGGCAAGAAGACCACCCTGACCAACAGCTCCAATTTCCATTAGTGGGCCCTATGAAAAAGAACGACATCAATGTGAAATAAACTGTGAGAAGAATAAGTACAAATTAATTACAAAATGGCATTTATTCTGAGATAACCCCATGAACAACGATTGTAAAATAATTTCAAAATGCATAGCACAAAAATATTGATGCTCGGTATCTCAGTAATGTATTTCCTGGATTACATTGACTGTATCTAAGTCATTACCATGTGAAATGGCTAAATAAATAAAAATACAGAAAGCATTAGATTATCTGAATAATTTTGGTTAACAGAACAAAATCCTTCAACTATTTGGCAATGACATTGAAACTGAAATTTGATATTCAAAATTATTTTGGACTGAATTATGAATATTTCAGAATTGTACAGTTGAACAAAATCTGCATACATTGTTTGTTGGCTAAAGAGTTCAATAGAAATTCAGATAAATAAACTCAATCACAATCCTGTATGGGTGAAATCCAATTTGTCATTCTGTGTATTAAATTTCCCAATATTCTCAAGTCAAGAACACATACCCATAGTGGCCATCAAGCTCTCTTATTATGCTACGTGTTCCAGTATCAGAACCATGAATGCTTCAAAGACATTTGCAGTCTTTAAGCAAAGAATTGGAATTCGGTGAAACATATTTTTAAAAGAACTTGAAATATCCAATTTATATCAGTTCAGATAAATTCTGGTAGATAATAACATCAAAAGTGACTAAAAAGAAATTAAATAAGTAACATCAAACAAACAACTGAGGGGATTAAAATCATTGTATTTATAACCAATGTTACATTTACTGTTACTGTTAGATTTTAAGCAGTAACATGGATTCCTATAATACCTGTCACCTTACCCTTTCGTTTAGTATCCTGGCACGCTTTCCCTTCATAACCAGGCAGACATTCACAGGTACAGACATTGTCCAGAAGAACCGCTTTTCCATTATTATAGCACACAGGACACCTACAGGGATGAAACTCCACCAAGTACTCTTCCATGGCTCTTTTTAAATTTTGTTGTTTGATTTCAACAGACTGAAGTTTACTTCTGGCCACCAAGTCATAAATTGGCATGAGCTGCAATATTAGAATAAAAATATTTGGAAAATAGATTTAATCCAAAGGTAAACGTTTTTTTTGAGCCACAGTTTCTTGTGCCATTGATTTGCCTATAAATTTGAAAACATTTGCTTGAACACACTGAGTTTAGGCGAGGTCAAATTAGACCTAAAACAGAAATTGTTGAAAAAGCTCAGCAGATATGGCAACATCTGTGAAGAGAAATCAGAGTTAATATTTTGGGTCTGGTGACCCTTCCTCAGAACAGAGCTCTTTCATTTTACCAAAGAACACACCAATTTACAGAACCAAACAATTGTATTTACCCATTGGCCCATCACATTTGTGTGAGATCTTTGCTACAGCAATCTAACTACCAACTATGTCACCATTATCATTGCATCACTTCTGTCTCAATCATGTACTAATTTGTTTTTAAAGAAAGCAATAGCTTACACCACTATTCCATGCTCCATAAATTGCCTGGACAAGTAATTTCTTCTTGCCTCTTCCCCCACACCCATCTCATTGTGATACTATTAAAGTAATGTTTCTTGATTTGATTTATTATGTCACGTGTAGAGGTACAGTGAAAAGTGTTGTCTTACGCGCTTTACATGCAGATGGTACTATACAAGTGCTCAGGGTAACAGAACAGAGTGCAGGATACAGTGTTACAACTGCCAAGAAGGTGCAGAGAGAGATCAACATTAATGTTAAAGAGGTCCATTCAAAAGCCTGATAACAGCTGGGACATTACAGTCAGAAGAAACTGTACTTAGACATCCAGTTTATTGTGAGCTGCAAAGTGCTTTGAAGCATCTCGTGTTTGCAAAAGACATTAGATAAATGCAAGTCTTCTTTTCTCTTTAGGGATACTCAACCTGACCCCTCTAATACTACCATCTGAACAAACCTCAATACTTCTAGATTAAACACTCTGTGTTCCAATCCAATTAGATCTCAGGACTCCCATTTCCAGACATTCCTCCCATTCTGAGATCACAAGAATGTCTCCTGGTGCTCAAAACAAAAGACACCAATCCCAATGTCCTGCACCAAGCTCCATAGGTTCCAGATTCTATTTAGCCTAGATCTAAAGGTCTGGTTCAACATTACCAGGACTTCTCTATCCAGCGTCATGGAGTCTCAAACCCCTAACTCCCACTGTCCAATGTTCCAAAATACAAAGCCTAGACTCTGTCTCTGTGATTCTAGTTCCAAGGATCACAGTCATCACTGGTAAGTCAATTGTTCTGGCTAATCCTACATTGGAAAACACCATGTCCTTGCGAAGCCTACAACTCACCATGATGATCAGAGGATTAGATAGGGTGGACAGTGGGAGCCTTTTTCCTCGGATGGTGATGGCTCGCACGAGGGGACATAGCTTTAAATTGAGGGGTGATAGATATAGGACAGATGTCAGAGGTAGGTTCTTTACTCAGAGAGTAGTAAGGGAGTGGAATGCCCTGCCTGCAAAAGTAATAGATTCGCCAACTTTAAGGGCATTTAAATGGTCATTGGATAAACATATGGATGATAATGGAATAGTTTAGGTTAGATGGGCTTCAGATTGGTTTCACAGGTCGGCGCAACATCGAGGGCCGAAGGGCCTGTACTGCGCTGTAATGTTCTATGTTCTATGTTCTATGAATCAAACCACTGGAATCCAGCTACCTATCTAACAGACCCTTTGCTTTATTTCCTGGTTCCCTAGCAATGACATTTTTGCAAAATTACTACCGTCATCTCAAAAGATCACTTTTCAATTCTAATGTATTTAACATTGGGTTGAAGTTTACATTTATTTTTAGCTAGCTGCCAGTTGCCTCAAGTTTTTTGGAAGGTTTCTCACTTCTAGGTTTAGCGAGGTTTAGCGAGTTTTAGCAAACTTGCCTCATTAACTACATACAATGCTCTAATGTTAGCCTTCTCTTCTGATTCTAGACTTACTTTACCATGTATCGTTTGCAGAACAATTCTGGCAGTGGTGTCATGTATGAAGACCAATGTGAACCCAGATAGGTACCATCCGTCTGCAGCTGCCCTGATCGGTTCCTAACATCAGATATTGCAGACAAGATTTGTGACCAACTTTGAGGGCAGGGATCTGGAGGTCCTGCTGGACAGGGTGGTGCACAGTGGGATGTCCTTCTACAATGGTGGAAGAAGGTCATTGACCTTCCCCACTCCGCTAGTGTTGAGAGCCACCATTTTCTCGCCAACACCTCACACTCATTCAGTCTCTGCTACTGCTCCCACCGCCCACCAAGGTTCATGCTCTACCATTCTCACTGCTGTCTGCAACATTTTTCCTCTTTTGCTGTCACTCATCCCAACCCTGACACCACAACTATGCATGCACTCTCTACCCACTTTTTTGGGACACCTGCACCAAAATTACTCAATTTCATCTCTCTTAAAACTTGCCCCTCTTTCATTCAGGAAGAAAGCAGTCCACAACAGGGCAGAAAGTGTCAAATCAGATGCTGGACTGCCCGACATTCAGATTCGCAGCCCTTTTGTGGAAAGCTTCCCGATTCTAACTGCCCTGAGTGGCTGACTGACCCTGGACTGCTCTTAGAGGCCACCCTTTACTTACCGTGCTGGACTCCCTGAACAAGGGCTATCTCCTTGATTTGACAGAGAAATAGTGAGAAACATAATAGGTACCCACACTTTATTAACAATACTCACACCTTCACAACTAGTTCTAGGCTCCTCCAAAGTTCCATCCCTCTGCATCACCTGACCAGCTTTCTTAAAGGGGCAGCAGTCCCCAACTACTTATATAACACATATTGACTTACATGTCGAAAATTCACGTTATCTACTTCATTTGGCTCATTTGCGAAGATGTTAAAGAGGCAAATTGAGGCATCAATAAAACATTTAATGAGAACTAACCTTCCTGAATTGGCAACTCACCACTGCCTAGCAAGAAAACTGCCTCACATCCACATTGCTCCCAACGTTGAGATAGACTTCTCCAAACTTCACTTTTGATTCTGCTACACATCTTGACAAAGCCCACATCACTCATGCCCCAGAAGTTCCTCCCAATGACTTTATAGTACTGAGACATTCAAACAAGTAAGTAAACTCTCTGTTTACAATTATAACATTTTCCTGTTAACCTTTAGAAAATGATAGCCTCTTTCTTTCTGAACATGTTGATGGTCTGTCCAGATAGTCTGAAAAATCCATCAAGGAATAGATTACATTTATTACTTTACTCTTGTGCTGTTCATATACAACAGAGACCACAGCAGTGTTCACCAAGTTTTCCTCAATTGGCTGAATTTCCTCTCTTCAGAACTAAGATTCAAACTTTTTTCAACTGCTTTCAATTTCTAACTATGAAGTTCACCCTCATTGTTTCAAAGATTTGTTAGCATCCTGTGTCTTAATGTAGGATAAGGGATGAAACTTGTGTAAATGCATTAAATTCAGGGTAGGTGTCAAGGCAGGAGAGCAAAACACCAATATGGAAAATTAAGGTCAGAGAATGGCAGTCCCAAACAGAGAATAAGCAAAAACTAAGAGTATAGAAGCAGTCAGGACTAAATGCTTACAAAGATAACAAAAATCAAAACTAAAGGCTTTGACTCTGAATGCACGTAGCATTCATAACAAACTAAATGAATTGACAATGCGCATTGAACGAATAAATATGATCTGAAAATCATTTTGGGGACATGGGTGTAGAATGACAAACGTTGTTTTCTGAATCAAAAATAAAGTTGCTGGAAAACTCAGCAGGTCTGGCAGCATCTGTGAAGGAAAAAAGAGTTAACGTTTCGGGTCCAGTGACCCTTCCTCAGAACTGTTCTGAGGAAGGATCACAGGACCCAAAACGTTAACTCTGTTTTTTCCTTCATAGATGCTGCCAGACCTGCTGAGCTTTTCCAGCAACTTCTGTTTTTGTTCCTGATTTACAGCATCCGCAGTTCTTTTGGTTTTTATGGTTCTCTAAATATTGAGGGACAGATCACATTCAAGCACAATAAGAAGGGAGAAGTGGAGGTGTAGTGCTTCTAATAAAAGATGGTATTGGTACATTAGTGATGATTTATTCAAGGAGACCAGGATGCAGAATCAGTTTAGGTGGAGATGAGGACTAGTCATTCTATATAATAGATACACCTTATAACATAATACTGGCACAGTAGTCTCAATGAGAAGTTCCTAGAATCCTTTAGTGATGTTTTCTTTAAGCAGCACTCTCTAAATTTGCCCGAGAGTAGACTATACTAGAATTAGCATTGTATAATGTGACAGGATAATTAATAATAGAGTAAAGGCACCTCTAAGCAGCAGTAATCAAAATCTGATTGAATTTTACATCCAGTTTTAAAAGAAGAGTGTGTCTAAGACTAGTATTTTAAATTTAAACATCTGTGCGTGTATGAAAGTTGATCTAGCAAAAGTGAAGTGGAATATAGGACAGGAGATAGATCAGAGAAGCAGGAGCAGATATCTAAAGGGATATTTCAGAGTGTTCCAAATAAGTGCACTCCTACTACAGAGAAAAAATTCCAAGGAGGTGAACCATCACCAGTATTTACTAAAGAAATGAAAGAAAACATTAAACTTAAGGATAAAGCATATAATTGCTCAAAGACAAATGGCAAGTCAGATGACTGTCATAGTATAAAGAATGGCAACAATGACTTAAAGTTTAATCAATAAATTAGATCCGGAGACGAATAGTGTCATGATCAAATTGCAGTTTGGGACACAATCTGTTGCGGATGTCTTGCTGTTCAGCAAGAGGTCATCAGCTTCTCATATCCTTGTAATCAAAGAAATATAGTCTACTCTGTTTGAAGTTCCTTTCACACCTCTAGGTGTTGCAATCCATTGCTTCCACACAGAATTCTTTGCAGTCAACCACTAAATTTATATCTGTTATCATTTTAAGTCTATAGAAATCCTCTTTAGAAAAAATTCGTTATGGAATTAAGGGCTAAAAATGCCCATTATATTTCAGAGTTCCGACCCAATGTTTTAACACCAATTAAAACTGTACATTTATGTCACTAGCACTGTACACCCAGACTAGTTCGCATTTTCTTCATTCTCTTAACTGATATATAACTTGAATGTTACCTTAATTCCTCAAGACCTTCTGAAGAGGCCATGTTGGATAATATAACCCAATGTTAAGTTTGTTGATGTTTTATCTAAGAAATGGGATCTTGCTTCAATTCATAAATCAGCAGCTCAATTTCCTCTAGAACCTTTCTACAAAAAAACCACCCTCTGGTCATTTTTAGTAATTAGCTCATGTGTTATTTAAGAGCTAACTAACACATTTTCTTTTTGCTCATTATATTTGTTTTAATGTCTTTATGAGAGCTGTTTGTTACAGTTTTGGGTGATGCTATATCTAAGACTTCGATGCTGTTTGACATGTAAGACCACCTACTTTCTAATAAAGATAGAAACATGCTTCCAGAAATTCATCTCTAAGGAAAGGTTCAGGCATAACAATAAAAATCTTTCCCATCTTTTGTCTAATCTCACTCACATCTATTCACAGTTCGGTTTTGCTTTCGATTCTTTGTAGTCTTTTAATGGAAAATTCTCCTTTTTCGTGTATTTGTCTCAATTTTTTCTTTGTCAACTATTTATCAAAGATTTTATATGACAAATATTCCTCAGTAAATGCATTTTGTTCACAAATCTTCAGTGTTTAAACATGAGTAAAACTAAATATCCATTTTGAGGTTTTCAGCTTTTCAATGGCCTATTTTTGATAGTTTTTTTATTCAAGGGTGTTGCTGGCCAGATTAGCATTTATTGCCCATCCCCAATTCCCCAGAGGGCAGTGGGTCTGCAGTCACATGTAGGCCAGTCTAGCTAAGGATGGTAGTTTCCACAGTGAACCAAATGTGTTTTCTGTTGTCCTGACAATCAACAATTGATTCATGGACACCATTACACTCTTAATGGGAGATCTTTTTTCAATTGAATTCAAATTGCAACATCTGCCATGGCAAGATTCAAACCCAGATCCCCAGAACATTCCTGGGTCTCCGGATTAAGTCCAACGATAAAACCGCTAGGCCATCACCTCCCCTTAAAGTGCGTTAATTATATATGTTTAAGACAATGAATGTCAATTTCACATAAACAACTATTTAATTGCATTGAAACTGAACTAAAACATAAGGATAATGCCCTGATGGTATTTTTTTACCTCAAAGTCAATGACAGCTGGCAGGTATTTCAAAGATTTACCCCAATGCCGATACATTTTGACATCTGGTATTCCATGACCTAATAGTCCAGCATTTGATTTCAGGTCACCTCCTAGTACATGTGGAAGAACATCTTCAACAAGGCTACTTGACTTTTCTGAAGCTAAATAATAATTAAAGAAAATCATTATCTTTAACATAATTAAAATTTTCCATCAGATGAAAATTCAATATAATTATGAAATTAATACAGGGAAAGTAAATATTATTTCTAAACATATTAAACTCAGTGGAAAGCATTTCATAATGGACAAGTAGAGTGTTCTTCTATCCTGACTATTTTGTACTGTTATCTATACGTGTATTTTAATGAGTTTTCAGATAATTTATGACATTTTAAAGGAATAGAACACCTCTCCACTTTCGAACATATAGGGAGAATTTTACTCAGAGAGGGGTGTGATGGGGTGGGTGGCTGTGTGTTCTAAATTGAGGTTGAGAAACCTGGAAGTTACTGAGGGACGTGAGTAAATTTTCCCTCAAAAGTGTTCAAACATTTGAAGCAATTTAGAATAATGTGCTTTGCCTTTAACTCCAAATTATTGAGTTTCCATTTTATTTATAAAACTTTTCTGTGAACTTCATTTCTGTAGGAGTAATAAATAATATTAACCTACAGTTATTTAAAGAATTCCACTAGAATCTAATATTATGACTCACAAGTTTTATTTGATGAGGTACTTACATTCTTTCTGCTCCAATTTACGTCTACAACCTTCGGCCTTTATCAAGCCACCCACATCCACAGATCGTTTTGAAACCACTACTCCCAATGATCCTGCAATGCAAGATCCAGCTTCGGATGCAGTCAAATCTTTAAGATAAAGAAAGAACATTGGGTCATAAGACACAAGTGTAAAAGGAGACCGTTCAGGCCAAGGTCTGATCCACCATTCAATGAGATCATAGCTGATCTGATAATCCACAATTTTATTTTCCTGCCATCTCCCCAAAATGTAATCTTTGGTCCCCTTATTGATTAAATGTCTGTCAGCCTTGAATATGCACAATGGACCAGCCTTTGCATTAAAGGATTCCAAAGATTTATTACCCTCCCAGGAAAGAAATTCCTTCTCAATTGTGTCTTAAATGGCTGACCCCTTACTATGAGATTATGCTCTTTGGTCCAAAACAAGGGCCAACAACCTTTCTGTATCTATCCTGATAAGTCTCCAAAATCTTGTATGTTTCAATCAGATGTCTTCTCATGCTTTTACATTGAGGATCTGATGCTCTCAGAGTGTTGGTGCGGAGTCAATGGGCTGAATGCCTGTATCTGCACTGTTGAGATTCTATGATCCTATGATTCTATGATTCTCTGCGCTGTAGCTTTCTGCAGTCTTTTTCCATTTAAATAATATTCAGCTCTTCTATTCTTCCTGTCAAAGTTCATATCCTCACATTTTCCCATATCATATTCCATCTGCCAAGTTTTAGCCCACTTTCTTAACCTATCTATATCTCTCTGCAGACTCTTTGTGTCAACCTCAGCGCTTGTCTTCCCATCTATGTTTGTGTCATCTGCAAATTTGACTGTAGTGCATTCATTTTCTTCATTTGAGTCACGTCCAGCACTTATCCCAGTGGGACTCCACTAGTTAGAGGATGACAACCTGACGATGCTGCGCCCTCCCCCCCAACTTATGCCAACTCTCTGAGTTTTATTTGCTAGCCAAACCTCTGTCTATGTGAAGATACTAACTCCAAACAATAAGTGCTTTTCTTACTAAGTAGCCTAACATGCAATATCTTATCAAACACCTTCCGAATAATCAGTATATTACATTCACTGCTTCTTCTTATCTATCCTGTTTCAACACCTCAAAGACGTCTAATAAATTTGACAGGCATGATTTCCCCTTCCTGCAGCCATGCTGACTCTGCATGATTGTATTATTTATTTATAAATGCTCTTCTGTTGCATTCTTCTCAATAATGGATATTAAGCTAACTGACCTACTAATTTTTCTTGTCTCCTTCCCTATTAGAATAGGAGTATTACATTCGCAATTTTCTAATTCTCTGCGACTTTTCTAGAATCTGAGGATCTTTAAAAGAATACTACCAGTGCATCCGCCATCTTTGTAACTTCTTTTTCTACCCAAGGATACATCATATGTGTTCCAGGGATTTTGTCTTCATCCCCATTATGTTTCCGGGTACATTTTCTCTAGTGATAGGGAAATTGTTGTTATTGTATTTATTTCCTCTCCTCCTTTTGCCCTGTGATCATTTAGTAATTTTGCAATGCTATTAGTGTCTTCCATTGTGAAGACTGATGCAAAGTATTTATTCAATTCCTCTGCTATTTCCTATTCCCTGTTATTATTTCCCCAACATCATTCACAAAGGAGCTTATGTTCACTTCTGCTCTCTCTTCCCTTTTATACATTTAAAGAAATTGTTGCTGTCCATCTTGATATTGCTTGCAAGTTTATTCTCAAAGTTTATCTTCTTCCTTTTTTTAGATTGTATGATATGGCACTTAGATATGGATTCATTCAAAATGCGCTTCAGTGATTCTATCTTTTACTTTTTTAAAACTGAGCTGCAAGACAAGAAAGTAATTATTAACTCTGATATTTTCTTCACAGATGCTGCCAGGCCTGCTGAGCTTTTCCAGCAACTTCTGTTTTTGTTCCTGATTTACAGCATCCACAGCTCTTTTGGTTTTTAATTGTTTTTCTGTTTTGGATACAGACCATAGCGATAGTCAAACCCCTTTAGCAAATATGCATGAAATCAGCCTTGTCATGCTTCCAACTACCACAGTACTTCAAATTCTTCAAGAAGCCTTCCTTGTTTATGCATTTCATAGGAATACCTTAGATAAGTCCCAACTGTGAACTGTTAAAATTTCAAACTTATAATTTATTTCTGAGATTCTCTGAAAATGTAGCTGTATGCACTTCCTCTGATTTCTGAGAATATTGTTGCAAATCTTTTAGATGTTATATATGCACATGATAGAGAGACTTCACTTTGTGACTTACAATTAAAGAAAAAAACAAACAGAAATAGGAAAGCAGCAATAAGAAATGAAACAGACCAAGAGGAAGATAACAGCAAGGGAGAAAGAAATGGAAGAATAAGAAATTAGCATGAATTAAACATATAGAAACCAATTGAATAGCAGCAAAGAGATCAAGAAAAGAAAATGAGAAGTGATACAGAGTGCAATGGAGGAGGAAAGGACAGAATTCCAGCAAAGCAAGAGAAAAATGTAAAATTCATGTCATAATTAATCTTATGGCATTGCATACAGGTGAATCAAATGTAACTGTCCTACAAATCAGGGAATGAGGGGCAGTGGGTCATCTGCCAATTTCCTCCATGCTGGCTTTCCTTTTCATTATAAAGATCACAGCAGTGTGTTTACTTACCCCGTCCATTGCAGCAGGCATAGTAAATGGATCACAAAGTAACATTATTGTAGCTGCTGTGCATTACAACAGAGTTTGAACTAATATTTCATATCTTCCCCTTAAAGAAATATTATAATATTATTGTATTATTCTGACTTGTTTCAAGCAAAGAAGTATTAGTTGCCACAAACCTGACTCTGCCAATGCCTTCTTATTCAGAACAAGAATGAATTCATAAACACCTCCCATCGTTCCTGAAGCGTAGTAATGAGTACCATAATCTGCAATGAATTTAGCGTACATTCCATAATTGTATTCATCTGGAAGTTTCATGAGGGATTGAGTCATATCTTCATCCAAAAGTAAATTATATCTCCTCATTTTGAAGTGAGCAGTTTGAACCTTAGTACGAACACGAACAAAACTAACATCCTAAAAAAAAGTCAACATTTTACCTGAACAACACTTTTAAAAGAGTAATATCACATCATTCCCGATCACAGATGTTTCCATTAAATTAATCTATCAATGTCTATAATGTTTGAAACTGCATTTCCGTTCAGATAAACTCTGATCTCAATCAGTTTGGTTTAATTTTGGACCATGCTCAGTGATGTTGGAAATAAAATTAACATAAATGTAATAAAACTCAAACATTGAAATCAGTGTAAGACTCAATAATCGGATAATGTCCATAAAGTGCTTGTTTCTATTTTATATTCTAATTGTCAGTTGACACAAACCAGCAGCACCTACAGTCCCCTAAGAATTAAATGACAGTAGCTTAGGTTTACTGACAATGGTACATTCAAAGGTGCCTGGATTGGTTCAAAGCCTCAGAGTACCAAAGCGCACACATCAGCAGATGCAAGCTGTTTCATATACTGTGGGTGGAATTTTCCCATTTGAAGATAAAGAAAGGCAGTGAAAATATAAAATGGCATAATATCCATTGATGGCTGGGGCAGGGTATGTCGCCCAATCATGTTCTTTTCATCTCGTCATCTATGCAAGTGAGATATTGCACAAGTCATTTGATGAATTACATGGTGAGCCAGTCAGAGGTTCACACAACTAATGGGAGTTTCCAGGTGTGAAGTTTCAAGCATGATATTTAAAGGCCATCTGGATACCACTTCAGTTGTTGCAAGCCGTGAGTATCACCTCAGCCTGTAGTGGTCACCTTGAAGCTGAAGACACTGCTCCTAAGAAAGCAAAATCGGCTCCAAGGTGTACAGCAAATGCCCCTCAGTTGCTGCTAGATGGGGTCACCATGAAAAGGTTAGTCCTTTTCCTGGCTGGACAGATAAGAAAGACAGCTCATCAGAACAATCCAACATGGGCAGAGATCACACACAGATCAGTGCCATGGCTTCACTGAGAGGTATAGGCAACTGTGCCGCAAGAAAGTCTATGATCTGCTGCACTCTACGTACGTGGTAACATATTCCCACTGCTAACTTACACTCACAGGGCTATCATTCATTCTAATTCTACCACTGTATATGCATCTCACCAAGGGTAACTGACTACAATGCTTAGCATCAGATGCATTATGCCCACTCAAACATTCACATTACTCCTGCCCACTGTGATTCTTAATTATTTACTGGGAATACCTCACCACTATGTATGGTTAGGCATGGTCACAAACTACCCTTGCACCAATTCCTATCATATTCAATCTCGTCTTTGCCTCATTGCAGGAAAAGCTGAACCATAACCAAGTCAAGGGGACTAAGAAAGGTGGGTGAGTGGGTCAGATTGGGTCATTAGGCTCCTCACCCACTTTAAGGAAAAAATAATGAACCTGACAGGACCTGACCATGATCTTTCCTATGGGATAAGCACCAGGATAATCTGAGTCTGCAAAAGGATATAAACAAGTTAACTGAATGGGGACAAACTTGGCAGATGGAATATGATGTGGGAAAATGTAAAGTTGTGCACTTTGGCAGGAACATAAGAAATAGGAGCAGGGGTAGGCCATCTGGTCCATCAAGCCTGCTGCACCATTCAATAAGATCATGGCTGATCTTTTCTTGGACTCAGATGCAGCTCCTGCCCGTACACCAAAACCGTTAATCCCTTTACTGTTCAAAAATCTATCTATCTATGCCTTTAAAACATTCAACGAGGTAGCCTCAATTGCTTCACTGGGCAGGGAATTCCACAAATTCACAATCCTTTGGGTGAAGAATTTCCTCCTGAACTCAGTCCTAAATCTGCACCCTCTTATTTTGAGGCTATGCCCCCAGTTCTAGTTTCACCTGCCAGTGGAAACAACCTCCCTGCTTCTATCTTATCTAGTCCCTTCATAATTTTATATGTTTCTATAAGATTCCCCCTCATTCTTCTAAATTCCAATGAGTATAGCCCCAGTCTTCTCAATCTCTCCTCATAAGCCAACCCTCTCAACTCTGGAATGAATCTAGTGACCTTCTTCTGAACCCCCTCCAGTGCCAGTACATCCTTACTCAAGTAAGGAGAACAAAACCGTACACGGTACTCCAGGTGTGACCTCACCAGCGCCCTATACATCTGCAGCATTATCTCCCTGTTTTTAAACTCCATCTCTCTCGCAAGGAAGGACAATATTCCATTTGCTTTCTTAATTATGTGCTGCACCTGCAAACCAACTTTTTGTGATTCATGCACAAGGACAACCAGATCCCTCTGCACAGCAGCATGCTGTAATTTTTCACCATTTAAGAAAAATCAATTTTGCTGTTATTCCCACCAAAATGGATGACCTCACATTTATCATCATTCTACTCCATCTGCCAGACCCTCGCCCACTCACTTAACCTAACTATATCCCTCTGCAGACTTTCACTGTCCTTCACACCCTTTGCTCTACGACTTATCTTAGTGTCATCAGCGAACTTTGACATACTACACTTGGTCCCCAACTCCAAATCATCTATGTAAATTGTAAACAATTGCGGTTCCAACACTGATCCCTAAGGCATACCGCTAGCCACTGATTGCCAAACAGAAAAACACCCATTTATCTCCACTCTTTGCCTTATGTTAGTTAACCAGTTCTCTATCCTAATGCTAATACATTACCCATAATGGCAAGCACCTTTATCTTATGCAGCAGCCTTTTGTGCAGCATCTTGTTGAATACTTTCTGGAAATCGGAAACATCACACCAACTGATTCCCATTGTCCACTGCTATCATAATATCTCAAAGAATTCCAGCGAATTAGTTAAACATGACCTGCCTTTCATGAATCCATGCTACATCTGCCCAATGGAACAGTTTTTATCCATATGTCTCGCTCATTCTTCCTTGATGATAGATTCAAGCACTTACCCCACTGCCGAAGTTAAGCTAACAGGCCTATAGTTACCTGCCTTTTGTCTACCTCCTTTGTTTAAACAGTGGTATCACATTTGAGTTTTCCAGTCTGTTGGAACCCACCACAGAGTCAAGCAAATTTCCACAACCACTATTTCCCCCACCATCAGGGCAGGAGACTTGTCTACCTTTAGTCCCATTAGCTTGCCCAACACTACTTCTTTAGTGATTGTTTCTATGTCCTCAGCTGCCATAACCTCCTCTATCAGTTATTGGCATGTTATTTCTGTCTGCCACTATGAAGACCAACACAAAATACCTGTTCAAAGCCTCGGCCATTTCCTCATTTCTCAATATTAAATCCCCCTTCTTATTCTGTAAGGGACCAATGTTTACCTTAGCCACACTTGTTCATTTTATATATTTGTAGAAACTTTTGCTATCTATTTTTATATTCTGAGCTAGTTTACTCTCATAATCTATCTTATCTTTCTTTATAGCTTTCTTCATGGCTTTCTGTTGACCTTTAAAGATTTCCCAATCCTCAAGTTTCCCATTAATCTTTGCCACTTTGTATGCATTAGCTTTCAATTTGATACCCTCCTTTATTTCCTTAGTTATCCATGGCTGATTATCCCTTTTCCTACCGTCCTTCCTTTTCACCGGTATGTACTTTTGCTGAGCACTGTGAAAAATCATTTTGTAAGTCTTCCACTGTTCCTCAATTATCCCACCATACAGACTTTGCTCCCAGTCGAGTTTAGCCAACTCCTTCCTCATCCCATTGTAGTGTCCTTTAAAGTAAGTTTGCAGATGACTTATTGTCATTAACTATATATTTTCCCTTAAAATTGATCTACGAAGTGCAAACTCTCACACACACCCAGAATAAATTCCACCTGCCATTTCTCTACCCATATCTGCAACTGACCTATATTCTGCTGTATCCTTTGACAACATTCTACGTTATCCACAATTCCTCTGATCTTTGTGTCATCGGCAAACTTACTAATCTACCCATCCACATTTTCATCCAAATCATTTATATGAATCACAAACAGCAGAGGTCCCTGTACAGATCCCTGCGGAGCACAGCTTTCCTACACAGTATCGGGGTAGTGTTAGCTCACCAGTGGCCCAGCCGAGAGGAACACCCAATAGTGTAGGTTTTCCGGACTTTGACTGATGCCAAACGAAGACACGTCCAAACAGAGAAGGAATGTTTGGCGGTCATGTTTGGTGTGAGAAATATTGACCAATCCCTTTACAGCTGTAAATTTACAATGGTAATGGACTACAAAACCCTGCTGGATACTTATAGAGGACAAAGCCATGCCACTCATTGCTTCAGGTCAAATTCAGCAGTGGGCTCTTATTCTGAGTGCATACAATTACAAGTTGGAACACTGTCCAGGAGACCAAGTGGCAAATGCGGATGCATTGAGCCACCTGCCACTAGCAGATACACCACCAGTAGTGCCACCACTGGAAGAGTCCGTTCTGGTTTTAAACTTTCTGGAGACCATTGGGGAGGGAATGGCCTAGTGGTATTAACACTGGACTGTTAATTCAGAGACCCAGACAACGTTCTGGGGACCCAGGTTCGAATCCCACCACAGCAGATGGTGGAATTTGAATCCAATAAATATCTGGAATTAAGAGTCTAATGATGACCATGAATCCATCGTCAATTGTTGGAAAAACCCATCTGATTCACTAATGCCCTTTAGGGAAGGAAACTGTCATCCTTACCTGGTCTGGCCTACATGTGACTCCAGACCTACAGCAATGTGGTTGATTCTCAACTGCCCACTGGGTAATTAGGGATGGGCAATAAATGCTGCCTAGCCAGTGATGCTCTCGTCCCATGAACGAATAAAAAAAAATTCCAGACATTGCTGAAAATATCAGACTGCAGACACAAGAAATCCCATCCTGGCAAAACTAAAACAGCTCATGGTGATGGGGGAAACAAAAGGGCCGTGACAACCAGAATTGAAACCTTTCCGGAACCGGCAAAACCAGATCACCATAGACGATGCCATATTATTATTGGGAGCAGGAGCAATTGTCCCAAGTAAAATTCACTGTTAGATACTGGCTGAACTTTAGCAGGGTCATCCAAGGGTTTCCAAAATGAAGATGTTGGCGAGAAGTTATGTCTGGTGGCCAGGATTGGATCCGACATAGCTGTACTCTTGGGGCACTGTCCAGAGTGCTAATGAAGACAGAAGTTACCACCAGCATTTCCCCCACATTCATGGGAATGGCCAGGTAAACCCTGGACTCAGTTACACATCAACTATACCGGTTCTTTCATGACCTGTATGGTTTTAGTCATTTTTGGACGCTCGTTCAAAATAATTGGATTTGCATAGAGCTCATTCATTAAACATGGGGTCGACAATTGAAAACTTATGAGCATCATTTGCAACACAGGGACTCCCGGCAGTGTTGGTCACAGACAATGGGCTATCATTTACCAGCAGAGAATTTGAGTATTTCCAAAAGTCAAGTGGCATTTGGCATGTACAGACAGTTCCATACCATCCATCGTCTAATGGTCTGGTGGATGGATCAGTGCAAACTTTGAAAACAACCTAAATGAAACAGCCTATGGCTTCACTCGACACCAAACTGTCTGGTTCCTGTTTGATTACAGAACCACCCCTCACACAACTACAGGGACAGCTCCTGCAGTGTTGCTAAAGGGAGAAGATTCCCCACCAGACTAAATCTGATCTTCCTAGGGCAGGAGGAGGGTGCAACAGCACCAGGAACAACAGTGCTGGACTCAAGACTCCTTTAAGCTAGAGAGATAGTTTACTTCAGGGGATGAAGTTTGGTGTTGAAACCACAGGATTGGCCCTGCATGGGTACGAGGTATGGTCGTCGTGAGGTCAGGCCCCATGATGTACAAAGTTCGGGTAGGTGAGACAGTCCTAAACAAGCACGTGGACCACTTGAAAGCTGAATCCTTGAAAACAGGGCAGGAGCAAAACATGCCCAACCCTGAGAACATCTAGGAAAGCTGCAGAACCGATGGTTTCTCCTCCTTTGCCTCGAGTCGAAGAAACCTCTGAGGACGAGATGGACACGGCAGATGTCGCAGCCTTGATACCATCACCACCTGAAGAAGAAGAGGAGTTTCATCCAAGATGCTCTGGGCACAAGAGATGGGCTACAGTCAGGCACGTGCCACCAGAATCCAAGGCAGAGTTGAAGGAACCAGACCTTGCATGAAAATACCCCAGAAGAAGCTACAGGAAAAAGAACGGGCCTACATCCCAGGAGTTAAAGGGGGAGGGATGTAGTACTTGGAACAAGTTCAGCCAGGTGAAACTGATAGAATATGAGTTCCCCAATTGGGACTGTTAACCTGGTCCAATCAGGAGCCCTGGCTGACAGATATAAACAGGAATATCAGGGGTTCTGTTCACTCTAGGAGCCAGCTGTGAGCTAGCTGGGTCACTGTCATGCACTATGCACATGTAAAGAAAGGGTGACTTGGTCACAAGATATTGGTGTCAGCCTTTATGGATTTATTTCAATGATCTGTGCTATCTTTCAAATAGGGAACATGGCAGGCTCTATGTTGTCATGTATGCCATCTGTATGCATAGCATAAGAAAGCACTGTATTTTAATACAATATACACAATAGTTTTGTTATTTGTTATTTGTAACCCTGTACACATACAAATCCCAATACAAAACTAATTTACTGGTTACAAGACTAAAATGTGTTATTTTATGAGCACTTTACACAGATTATATTTTTATTATGTTTGAAAAAACACAAGCTGATGGAGGCTCCTTCAGAAACAAATGGAAGAAATAGTAACAGAATTGAAGCACAAGATTTTCTAGTGCGATAAACCTTCCTTGCTCATGTTTCCACCTTTGCTATACCCCAATGTTATGCAGAAAGGCTTTGGTCATTTTAATGACTTACAATAATCACTTTAGAATAAAAGAAAACAAAAGTAATCTGCCATTTACTTACCTTCCCTTGAAACCTTGTTACATTTCTAATAAATGTGGAATATTCTCCAAAAGCAATAGCAGCTTTTACAACAGAAATTTGCACACCAACTCCAAAATCAAAAGAGTCTATACTCTTCATTGTTTTAATTAATTCATGTACATCATTGTGAACATCTACGGTAAATCCAGAATCAGCAATTGCCTTTGAATGAAGCACAAACAAGTGATAAAGGTTTAACGATATTCAGAGATGAAACCTTTTACGTTGTAATTATTTTCAGTGAGATTGGTGAGTGAATTTGCACCCTAACAAGACATTATTTATTTTTCTCCTGCATTTTCCTCCTTCCGCTTCATAAACTACTGTCTCTTGGCACCTCTCAACCACCTGGCCCCAGTTGGCTAGAAAGTATATTGGACCCAAATAGCTGTGTCCGTGCTTTACATCTTTATATGTTTCTATGAAAGATGGAAGAAATTTTAAATAGGAGCCACAGAAAAAAAAAGGTAAAAGAGAAAAACAGCCATGAGAGAAAATATGGGCAGAATGAACTGTAATAGGAAAGATGAACTGGTTTCATGGTAGTGATTATATTTACAAAATAAATGGTTAGTAGCATTACAATAATTCATCCAGAAGTAGCTGGGTGAGTTTCTGACAGTCAGTTATATCACTCGGGATGTAGAATGATAAATTGACCTGGCCCTGAGTGGGGGATGGGTGTGAGGGGTGCTGTTCTCTGTCAGGAAGATCCTGCTGAGAACACTAATAAGCTCATGTATAGGCTTTTAATTGTGCAGATTACTGCATGTCTGTGGAACGAACCACTGCTTGCTTGTGTTTGGAGTCAATAGCTGCCACCAATCTTCCTTTGTATATTGAGTCTTTGAACCTATCTAATTAGCAGTGGCACAGGATAAACCATACTAAATCATGCTGAGATAAGGAACTTGTCTTCCACATCAAGATGTACTCTATTGCATGATAACTGGTTAGGCATAATTATAAAGACTATCTGCAGCCAGAGATGAAACATCGATCTCTAACAGGACCTCTAGCTCATCTGCTATTCTCTATCCATAAGCTGTATGACATCTTTGGATTGGATGGAACTAATGCAGCTTTAGCATTGGCCCTTTCAGAACCATTGCTTTAAGAAATATCTTCCTTCAAGTCTTTTTCCCCCATAGTTGACATTTATGTATTCGGGTACATAGTTACTTTTACATTTATCACTATCTCCCAAATCTCTGGGTTCATAAATTCATATAGTCTGAAGTTTTCTCAATTCTTCCAGAACATTGCTGTTCTTACTTGGGAAGATTGGATGGTATTTTCTTTCAGGACTGTTGACCTTAATTCTGAAATGGACCTTGATTGATCTCCAAAC
This sequence comes from Rhincodon typus, assembly GCF_021869965.1. NCBI lineage: Eukaryota > Metazoa > Chordata > Chondrichthyes > Orectolobiformes > Rhincodontidae > Rhincodon > Rhincodon typus. The sequence continues at coordinate 35,967,960 of NC_063341.1, read as the reverse complement.
CATTTCTTTAATCTTTTGAATATTTCTTGCAGAGGATGTTGTTCCTCCTAAACCCAGCTACATCTACCCTGCTTGATAGGTAGTCTCTGCCAGTGATGATGACTTGCCTCTGGAAAAAGTCACCCATGATGGGAAGCATTAGTTCACTTCTCCAATGCTATTATTTTAGACTTTCCTGCCAGCCCAGCCTTCAGGCACACTTACGTAGAATTGGCAAGTTTCCACCCAGTGAGTGCTATCAAAAAAGGCCTTTTCTCTCTAAGCAGAAAATGAATTTCTGCAGCAAGTTTTATCATAGACTAAGTAACTTGTTTTAGCAAGATAGCATCAGTCACTTCAGCAATGTTGATTTACATGTCCATTTCCTGCAAAGATTTTGTTTCTTTTTCCGAGGAAGATTTGCCTTCTCAATGGTTCTGCTAATTTCCCAGTAATTATTCTAGGAGTTTCCAATATATATTGTAAGAAGTGAAATTTACCAAATCTGTGTCAGATGGTTTCTGGATATTCGTTTGCCTCCTGCAACTAAGGTGCGTTTCCAATTAATCCATAAATTCTGAAGGGGTTCAGCGCTGGATAACATGAGCAGCTATGACCCTGACATAAACATTGGAATTTCAATCTGCAGATTTGTATATATATACACACGTGTGTATGTATGTATGTATATATAATACATATTATACATATTTATATATATATATGTGTGTGTGTGTGTGAGAATTTTTCATCAATGTTTATGAAAGTAGCTGCAATCCTTTGATATAAAATACCACCAGTTGAGAAGAACTCAATGACAGTAAAATCACTGTTTATTTTCTGAAACAGGAAGTTGAACTGGAAACTGAATCAGTGCAGATATCTATTAATTTTAACAGGAAGTGATTGTTGGTCCACTTGCTGGGATATTTGTGTTATCGATAGCCACAGGTGAGGTGCCGGAAGACCGGAGGTTGTCTAATGTGGTGCCATTATTTAAGGAAGGTGTAAGGAAAAGCCAGGGAACTATAGACCAGTGAGCCTGACATCAGTGGTAGGCAAGTTGTTGGAGGGGGATTCAGAAAACAGGATTTACATGTATTTGGAAAGGCAAGGACTGATTAGGAATAGTTAATGCTTGTGCGTGGTAAATGGTGTCTCACTGACTTGATTGAGTTTTTTGAAGAAGTTTATGATTTGAATGTGAATATAGGAGATAACGGTTAGCAAGTTTGCAAATGACACCAAAATTGGTAGTGTAGTTGACAGCAAGGAAGGTTATCACAGAATACAATGGGACCTTGATCAGATGGGCCAATGGGCCAAGGAGTGGCAGATGGAGTTTAATTTAGATAAATGTGGGGTGTTGCATTTTGATATGGCAAATCAGGACAGGACTTATACACTTAATGATAAAGTCCTGGAGAGTGTTGCCAAACAAAGAGACCTTGGGATGTAGGTTCATAGTTCCTTGAAAATGGAGTCGCAAGTAGGCAGGGTAATGAAGAAGGCAATGGTACGCTTCCCTTTCTTGATCAGTGCATTGAATATAGGATTTGGATGTCATATTGCAGCTGTACAGGACATTGGTTAGGTCAGTTTTGGAGTACCGTGTTCAATTCTGGTCTCCCTGCTAGTGGAAAGATGTTGTGAAACTTGAAAGGCTCAGAAAAGGTTTACAAGGATGTTGCCAGGGTTAGAAGGCTACAGGAAGAGGCTGAATAGGCTGGGGTTATTTACCCCGGAGCTTCGGATGCTGAGGGGTGACCTGATAGAGGTTTATAAAATCATGAGGGGCATGGATAGGGTGAATAGCCAAGGGCTTATTCCCAGGGTAGGGGAGTCCACAACTGGATGGCGTAGGTATAAGGTGAGAAGGGAAAGATTTAAAAGGGACCTGAGGTGCAATTTTTTTCATGCAAAGGGTGGTGTGTGTATGGAATGAGTTGCCAGAGGAAGTGGTGGAGGCTGGTACAGGTACAACATTTAAAAGGTGTCTGATGGGTACATGGATGGGAAGGGTTTAGAGGGACAAAAACAAAGTTGCTGGAAATGTTGCTGGAAGGGTTTAGAGGGATATGGGCCAAATGCTGGCAAATGGGACTAGATTAATTTGGGATATCTGGTCAGCATGGACGAGTTGGACTGAAGGGTCTGTTTCCATGCTGTACATCTCTATGACTGTACTTCACATGAGTATCTGATAATGTTTTTGGGTAACCATTGGCATACATTAAACCTTTTCCGGCAGTAACAGTGCAGCATAATGTGGTCACAACTTTGGAAATGACCAGTTGGGCAATGAGAGCTAAGATACATTGAAACGTTTTTGATTTATTGCAGTCAACTTGGGAAGTTGTGAAGCAAATTCAATGAAACTGAATGAACTGACTGCCAATGAAACATATGAACTGAAAAATGGTTCAATGCTTACCTCAAAACGGTATGTGAGTAAATTGTATGGTTTTCGGAAGTATTTCTCATCATCGTTATAGTAGAGACGTTCACACTCACTGTCATATCGCAGTTCCCTCCAGTCCCCATTATACACATATTCACAATATCCACCAAACCCAGTGTCTAACACAGTTCTTCCAACTTCATTTATTAAGATGTTATAGCTTAAAAAAGAAAGGTTAATTCAGCTTTTAATCTCTAAATAAACATGTATGTTCTAAAATCATGCTTCTCAAGTCAATCCTGAGACCACAGGATATGATTTTGAAGTAGTATCTAAAACCAACATTAAATATCCAGTGAAGTAAACAGACAGCATCTTGAGGTAGGTTATTAGATGAAGATGAGTTTTCAGCACCACTTGCATTTTAAATTGCCAGCTTGTTCAACGGGTGAAGAGAGGGTAGAAAGTCTAGGAGGATTCCTGATCTTTAATGAGGAGATGCCTTTAATGAATGGATGGGAGCTCCTACTTCAGTCTGTGAAACCCCACCCTCCTCGCTGCCTCTTTGTTTTTGAAAGTACCAAGGAGATCGAGAGGGCAGGGGTGACCAGGAGGAGGATCCACCCTTTCAATAGTAGTGGAGTTCCTCAACAGATATCATGGCAACAGTATGTAGAGGTAGAAGACCACGTGAATACTCTTAATGCTACTCACAGTACCTCTGGAAAAAAAGTGAAATATCAAGCTAGAACTGCTTAAGTAAGACGCCCATTTACAGATTTTAGGCAGTCTAAAGAGCCCTATACAACAATAGTATGGCTCAGCACTAGAGACAGTTGAAATAAAACAAATATACCAAATGAATGCACTGACTGAAAATGTAGAGAAAGAATGCTCAATAACAGGCTCAGCGGTTAACACTGCTGCCTTACAGCACCAGGGACCCAGGCTCAATTCCAGCCTTGATAGTCTGTCTGTGTGAAGTTTGTATGCTCTCCCCATGTCTGTGTCGGTTTCCTCCCACAGTCCAAAGATGTGCAGGTTAGATCGACTGGCCATGCTAAAATTGTTTGTACTGTCCAGGGACGTACAGGCCAGGTGGATTAGCCATAGTAAATGTAGGGTTGTGGGGATGGGATAGGGGGCTGGGACTGGGTGGGATGCTCTTCAGACTTTTGGTGTGGATTTAATCGGTTGAATGGTCTCATTCCGCACAGTCAGGATTCAATGATTTTATACAGATAGACTGTACATAGAGTTTTTAACTTGGAATGTAAAAGCAGCACTGGAACAATATCTATTAACGATGGATCAATATTGGATATTGCTAATTGGCAATTTTCATTGAAAATGTAGGATTAAGGCACAGGAAAGGGAAATGGATCAGCTTCTTCCTACGGTTCCCAACATCACAATGATGAACAGTAGGACCATGCGAAGCACCAAGGATCAGAGGGACCTTATTGTGCTGTCCACTTTTCTCTTAAGGTAGCAATACAGATAGATAAAATGTTTCAGAAGGTATATGAGATATTTGCCTTTATTAGCCAAGGAACAGAGTCTAAGAGCAGGGAGATGATGCTGGAACTGTATAAAACATTGGTTAGGCCACAGCTAGCATAACATGTGCAATTCTGGAATCCACAACATAGGAGGGATGTGTTTGCACTGGGGAGGGTGCAGAGGAGATTTGCCAGGACATTGCCTTGGTTGGAGAATTTAGTTTTAAAGAGAGATTGGATAGACTGGGATTGCTTTCCTTGGAGCAGTGGAGACTGGCTGTATGTCATTGATATGTGTGAAATTATGAGGGGCATAAATAGGGTAGGCAGGGCAGAGATTTAAGGTAGGGGCAAGAGGTTTAGAGCAGATATGAGCAAAAATCATTTCACCAGAGGGTGGTAGAATCTGGAATTCACTGCCAATAAAGGTTATAGAGGCAGAAACCCTCATAATATTTAGAAAGTATTTAGGTGTGCGCTCACAATGCCAAGGCATACATGGCTATAGCCAAATGCTGGAACATGAGTATAGAATAGCTAGATGGTTGTTTTTGGCTGGTACAGACTCAATGGCCTGAAAAGCCTTTTTGTATTTTGCAGACCTCTATGACTCTTATAACTATGGGTCAGATGTCAAACTTCATTCAGTTGAATTAATTCCAGGTTATATCAAGAAATAAGGCAGCATTTGACCAAGTATAGCATCAACAAGCACTAATAAAAGTGAAGTTAATGAGATTCTGGGGGAAATTCTTCACTGATTGGAGTCATACTTAGCACAAAGGAAAATGATTGCGATCATTAGAAGCAATTGTCCTAGCCCCAGGATATTACTGCACAAACTACCAAAGATGATGTCCTAAGCCTAACCATCTTCAGGTTCTTCATTACTGATTTTCCTCAATGAAAATGTCAAAGTATATATGTTCTTTCATGATTATGCATTGTCCAAAACTGCAGCAGTCCATTTTATTATATAGTATTTATAATTCTGTGATAACTAATTACATGCTTATTCAGCAGTGAGCTACTGATTGAATATTAATCTACCAGCCAGACAGCATGATGCAATATCCGGGTTATAGACCAATACATGAACTAGCATTGACCATTATGCTGGAATACAAACATGAAAAACTAAAGAAGGAAGCCGAAATGAATCCAGGCTGGAACCAAAACATGTCTTACCCAGTCATAATTGCTTCTATGCCTGGGATTAAAAACAAGTTACTGCAGAAAGTCCTTCTCTCATTTGGATAATCAGACTCACAGGTTTCTTCATCTGTAACATCTGCACAGTCTTTCTCACCATTGCACAGTAAATGTCTTTTAATACATCGACCTAAAAAGAAAATTCAACAGTGATTTTAAACATGAACTTCACATTAATCATTTTATAAATTTTATAAAGATATTTTCAAAACTTAAGCTTCATATCACTAATCATGAGCTTCTGTGTGACATCATTTTCTCAATTACACTTTTAAAGCCGTGTGCTGTTTTTCACTAAGCACGTGCTAATGCTGACATTAAAAAGCAATAAATTTGAAACAAAAAGCATGCTTTGTGGTCTGGTTTTGGTTCCATCTTTTGGGACGAGGTGTCACATCACTGATGCAGCACCTAAAATTCATGGGATCTCCAGCTTAAAGTGAGAGGGGCAATAAAAGGAAGAGTAAGTGGGATGGAAAGTGATCAGGCTCTGAATGGGGCAGAAAGTGAGGCATTGAAGACAGTGGAGAATGGGGTGACAAGCAGGGCAACAAAGATAGCAGATAAAGAGGAATGAAGGGCAGGCAGCATCAACGAACACAACAGTTCCGCTTTTGGTCCCAAATTCAAGTTCTACTGTGATGCAGGTGCACAATGATCACATTAACAGCACCAATGCTCTGCCCAAAAACATTGACAGAAGGTACAGCATAGCTTTTCAAATTACTTCTCTCCTGAATGCAGACAAAAAGACTGAATGTACTATCAAGGAAATGGGCACAGAAAGATGGTTTTGTGTGTCTTCCATCATTCATATATCCTTTTTAACAGGGATATCCAGGAGTTCTTGTCTAAGAATGGGTATCATTAGTCAATTGACTGCAAACAAAACATGGTAAAATTCTAAACCTAATTGAATTTTGATTTTCAATTAATATACAGAGAGGTACTTGCCTGAACTGCATTGAAACTGATCACCACAGTTAATTTTTGGTATGCATTGTTCAGATGTTTCACAAGAAGCGTCTTCCCACAGAGATCCAATGCATTGGCTACCACCATATATGGCTGGCCGATTCAGATTCCTATATCTGGACTTTACAATTAAACCAAATATGTTAATTATTGCTCCTGTTTATATACAGAATGCATAACAATAATAATATGCAGTATATATAATCACATCAATAAATATTAAAATTGAGTATCATTTTGTCTGTCACAAAACACACTGATGCTCTATTCTCCACGTAAATGTTGGATCATCATATTGTAGTAATTGATACAACTATACTAAATTTATTTAGATCAATGATCATGCATATGGATCTGCTCAGCTCATGTCCACCTCACTAATTAATATTTTAGAACAATTGTTAGTAACAGGGCCAAGCTTATAAAAATTGCACATTAACATCCAGTCACTGGTTGATATGCATTCTGTATTTCCAGCTCTCAAGACAAGAGTCTGGTCTGTACTGTGACTTTATTGGAACTGGCTGCCAGATGGCAGCCCCAGTGAGAGCCTCGTGGTAGAGATCACAATGACTACGGCAAACCAGGAGACACATTCCTAAAAATTGCATACCTATCCCAAATATCTCTATGTTCTGTTGCGATAGATTAGTTTATGAAATAATCTCAGGAGCCTCCAGATACAGGTCAACAATTGTTTACTGAGCCAACTTTTGGAGAGTCCATCCTAAAAAAGATTCTGAGGTAGCACTGTAACTCAGTGAGGATTCCTCGGATATTTATACAATGTAAATCATGTAGTCCGTACATTTCTTGACTTGAGAAATGGTTTGTTTTGGACAAACACCTTGCTTTTCACACATTCCAACAAGTAGCAAGACACCTGTTACTCCTGACCTCACTATTGCCTATCTTTCCAGCGCTATTCTATCTCCTGTCTGAATATTATGCTTCATTCCCCTCTATGCTTTGTCTTTCTTGGCATGGTACGGGGTCATCCTCACATTCCATTTCCAAATAAGGCCTCAGGGTTAATGCTGGTTCAGCCACATTGCATGTTCACAGAAATTCTGTCTGTCTGCTGTGTCAGCATCTGAGTGTGTTTATGCAATTTAACTAAGTTAACTTTTAAGCTGACCACTTTCTTGGTTAAGAATAAATGAAAATGAAACTTAAATGATTTATATGGTTATTGTTTATGAAGTTAACTAAATTTCTCTACATCATTCTAATCCCAGCAGGAATTTCATGAGTATTTACAAGTTAACTCATGTCATACCCAAGTGACCCCCTAATAGTTCATACAAAAAGATCATGCATTTTCATGTATATTTGGAGTTATCCAAGTTACCCAATATACACATAACTGCTTCCATGTATTAGTAAAGTTATTAATTTCATCAGTCCGTACATAAGCTTTCCCCATATAGTGTTTAAATCTTGCCCATCTCACAACGGTGCGTGTGTGTTTTGTTAGTAGCTGTCATCTGACAATGTTCGCACACTGGGAGTGTCATTCCCGTGTCAAGTGTTGTTGCTATTGTACCTGTTATTGTTCCATTTGAGTTGTTGTGGTTCTGTAGACTTCTGGGTCTGATGGTCAATCTGTGGACCGTGCAGATGATATGTTCATCTCTTCCTGAGTGGCTGCCTGAGTTGAGGAACAGCTTCTCCAGTTCCACATATGTGATTCTGGGCACAACAGTATCCCTCATTGTTCTCTTCTACTGCAAGTCACTGAGGTGACAATTGTCTTACAGGGGTCCTAAGCTGCCATTCGGGCTCACTCTGTTGACAGTGTCGAAAGATTATCCCTTGGCAATGATTTGGCAATTTTGTCAAAACAATAGTTGGTTTCTTTCATATTGATTTTTATCACTCACACCTGTTACTACTTTTGGCTTTACTAAATCTTTGCGCTTGGAGAAGTAATTTGAGTGCGATATGAGATCAGTCTTTGCATTAGAGCACTTTCATTGCCTTCAGCAGGTGTGTTTCTCCACTGGAGAATTGCTTTGTGTGTGCTGGATTTTCACTCAGCTTTTCCATTTGAGTAGGGATAGTTCGGAGATGGTATTGAATTTCACAATCCTTAAAGAAGAAGTGGAATTCTTCACTTATGAATTGAGGGTCCCTGTTGCTTATCACAATGTCAGGAATCCTGCAAAGGCTGAAGTGTGCTTTCAAACATGTGATAATCTCTCAATAGTCGTTAGTCAATTCAAGTCATTCTTTCATCGCTATTTCTTGCAACACTTAAAAAGTTGCATCACATTGTGCAGTTTGTTTGAATTGTACTTATTACTGGCCACACACTTGAGTGAAAACTTGTCTTCTTGCAATGAGAAAACTGCTTTCCTCTTCTTTGTTTTATGATGTCCTCCATAGTATTTGCATTCTGCCCTTTATCTGTAATTGTTCTGCCTGATAGGTCTGGATTATCTATCAGCATAATGCCAGACAGTCAGTTTGGCCAAGAATATGCTGCTGTGTTGTGAATGGCAAGATGGGAATCTCTATTGAGTGGAGAGATGCCAATTTGAATTTATTTGCATTAATAGCATGTCATTTATTACCTAATCTCACCTCATTTTTCTGAAGTTTCCTATACTCCTACCTGTCACAAAGAAACTAAATGGCAACAATTCAACATGAGAGTCAGAGCTGGTACCAGCGATTTCAGGCCTCCAATCACTTCTCTTGGCCTCCACCTTGGACAGCATCTCAAGGCCCACTCCATGGGCAGTGATCAGCAGAACCCCTGTCCATGGATATTGGCATCAGACACATAGAGCCTCACTACAACTTCATGGCACATCCCCGGTACACTCATAATATGGTTCTGTAGTTCGATGCTGCACTTTGGTAGACTGGTACCTTTCATTATAATACTGCTGCCAGCAGGAACAGGTACCTACACATCTTAGGGTTCTTCACGCTCTCTTATTACTCTCCTTGCCTTTTTGCACTTTGCTGCCTCAGCCAGAGCTTGAAGGACCATAGTACTTCTGTCTTGCTTTGCTGTTCAGCACAGACACAAAGCCAGGTAGCTTGTCATGGTTGTTAGCAGTGATCAGTTTAGGGAGTGGACGAGTTGCTGTATGGCACAATTCTATGTCAATCTCAGACGTGTAGCATGTGCCAGCAGCATCTGCTCCATGTAGCTATGTCTCAAACTTTACAAAAAGTAGCCCTCAGTCAGTCCAGGGAAGATAGTCTTCAGTCAGGGGGTCCTGGCACAGTAAGTCAAAGGCATTACCTTCTCTCAGTCTGCCTATCCAATAGCTGCTTGGAGTAGATAGACTCCATGTTCATACCTCAACAGGCCAGGGAGTGTTGTTAGGTAGGGTTCCAGGATAGGATGACAAAAAGGACTGGTAATCAAAGCAGCTTGGTTTTTAAATAGCCATATGTTTACAACCGTGCACTTGTATTTGCAATGAAGTGTCAGTCATGCCACCTATGTGCTCTGAGAAGCATATCTTTTTGGTTCTCCTCCCACCGTCGTCATAATGGAGGGCAGCTTCTGACTGACTACGCTTGACCTGGTGCACAGCTTGGCTTCACAAATGGAGATGATGTTAGTAATCCTGGGAGGTTTCAGCAGTGGTGAGTACTTCTGCCTCTGGTGAGAGGAAAGATAGGACAAACAGGGCACCATAGAAACTTGATGTGTGGCGATAAGGCGAGTCTGAGAGAGTAGCCTGAGAACTCTCACTAGTGGTCATAGAGAAAAGCCCTCTGTAATACTCACCAAAATTGATATTTAGACAATTTCTGGTAAAATTAAGCCTAATGCTTCGAACTATTCAGACAACAGTCTAACTTTTATTTTGACCTGAAATGGGCACAAGTTTGCAGCCTTGGTCAGGGCCTCATTAAGGCACTTACATGGTTAGAGTAAGTCAGGAGGCATATTGGTACATTCTGGTTGGCTTTTTGTTCCCAGATATTTGAAATAATCACACTTTAGGCTTGGAGGCTCAGACCTCTTTGTTTAAAATCTAACTTGCCTTGCCATTGGCTTGGCGACTACTTAGGTCGTTGTCATGTTGTACAAAAGCCTGATGCTCCAATAAATTAATGAAATGTGATCCACTGGAACATTTAGGTATATAATTGATTCCTGGCTGATTAATTCCTAGCTCTTTATAGACAATACAAAAATACATAACACTGATCAATATTGGCTTTGAAACTGGAACCCCTGGACGTCAAAATTCTTGATCTGATAACTACATTTTCAGGAGTCATAGGAATAAATAAAACCATAGCAGTAGGAATAGGCCATACATCCCTTTGGACCATTCCATAAGGCCAAGGCTGATATGGTTGTCGTCTCAGCTCCACATTCCTGTCTGCACCCCGCAAACCTTAACTCCCTTATCTGCCAAAAATCCCCATAAATCAGCTTTCAATACATTTAAAAACATTGCCTCTACTCCCCTCTGGAACAATAATTTCACACTTCGATGACCTTTTGACAGAAAATATGTTCTTCGCATTTGTTTTGAAAGGGAGACCTTTTCTTTTTAAACCATGGCTACGTTCCCTCGTTTTATACTCCCCTACAAGAGGAAACAGCAGACCGCTCAGATTTTATCCTTCAATACGATTATTTCTTGTTCCTCTAAACTCCAATTCATACAGGCTTAACTTGTTCAACCTTTCGTCATAAGATAAGCTCTTCATGCTAGGAATGAGTCAAGTGAACCTTCTCTGAACTGCTCCTATATCAATGATATTATTGCAAATAAGGAGGTTAAAACTATACACGGTATTCCATATGTCATCTCACCTTGTATGGCTGCAGTAAACTTCCCTTCCCTTATGTTCCATTCTTTTCGCAATAAATAATCACATTCCATTGCCTTCCTAATCATTCACTGTACCTAAATACTAATTCTCTAAAATTTATATACCAGGACCCCCCATTCGCAGACTTCCACTGAGTCATGCAATCTCTCTCTACAATACTGTTTTTCTGTTTTTACTATGCAAAAGCTTGTCTAAATCCACATCATGCTCCATCTGCCATTTTCTTACCCATATATTTAATGCAAGCTGTGTCCTTTTACAGTATATAGATGTCCTCTTGCAACTTACTTTCCTAATTACCTTGGTGGCATCAGGAAATTTAGCTATTACACACTGTCTCTGGGCCTCTATTTAAATAATACTATCTAGATGGCAGGAGTCTTGTTTGTGAGTCAATGTTTTCAATCTCCATGATAGACTTAAACATGGAACCTGATTTGACACTTCAGTGCATCACTGACGCATTGCAACTTTGAAAGAACCACAAAATTATCAGTATGAATGTCTGCTAAAGTAGACATAAAAGACCCCATGGTACTATTAAAAGTAGATTAAGTGTAAATTCCCTTATTTCACGGTCATTGTGACTGCAACAGCTCATTTCATTGGTCTCCTGCTCCCATTGGTTGGTTCTAATGTAAATCAGGGCTCCCACTTGAAATTTCATATGATTCATAATTACACACCTAGCACGGTTGCAAGCTTAAACCCAAATCCAGCACATACTTTCCAGTCATGAAAAAATTATCCATGCATGCTGCACTATATTCATGGACACTCTTGCATCTCTCTTGCAGGAGTAGATGACACTCAAACTGAGACAACAGGAACTAACCAGAAGAAGGGAGGAGTAGCTGTATGCTCTAATCTCCACTGGGGAGAAGGTGTTGCCCATTTTCAGGAGTGCCATTGCTGAGGCTACAATGATTTAGAGGGCTGAACCACTGATGACAACACTGACTCAAACTAATCTTCAATTTAACATCCCACTTGTCCCTAATTCACTCATTTCCTTTGATTTATAACTTAATTCCGATCCACCCTCCTTCCACCACCCTCAATAACCTCTCACAATTTTATTTCCTTCAAGAAATCCAAGAAGTTCAACCTAAGAAGGCAATGGAGGTACAGTAAAAGTAGTAGTTGCAATAAAAATTAATAGGAGGATATTTCCTCTTGTAAGAGGGACTAGGATTAGAAAACATATGTTAAGAATAAGAGGCCTTCCAATTTAGATAAAGATGAGGTGGTTTTGTTTCTCTCTCCCAAAACACAGTGGATGCTGGATTATTGAACCTATTCTAGGCTGAATTATTTAGAATTTTATTAGACATAGGAGCCAAAGATTTTGGGAGCATACAGGAAAATGCAGTTGAGTTCACAATCAGATTAGCTGTGATTTTAGTGAATGACACAGCACAGTTGAAGGGCAGAATGGCCTACTCTTGCTCCTAAATATTATATTCCTATGTTCCTGTAAAAACACATTGTCATCTGATTTCACATACTTCAATAAAATCATGGCTGACCTGGTTGTGGTCTCAACTAGCTTTGTAAAATGTAAGAGACAGTTATGCCTTGCAGGTGCAGATGTCATTAGGAAAGGGATAGATAGAGAAGTGAGTCATTTAACACAGAAGTATTGAACAGTGCCAGCTAAACTTAGAAGTTGGCCATACAAAGGAAAGTGAAAAACAAGAAGGACCTGGTCACACTGACTTGAATGTGATTAAAAAATAACAATAGGACAGATTGAAGTTTTCCCCAAAGTAGGATAAGATGTTCTTTGCACTGGGATCAATAACCATTAAGGATGCTTTACCTCTTTAATGCAGATACATTTCTTTATGAGGTCACAGCTGGATCTGGCAATATCCTAACAGTCAAAATAAGTGATGTTTAGGGAGTCACAAGTACAAACCCTTATCAAAAGAGACATTGCGGGCTTGTAATCCCTACAATCGGGCAACATGAAGCAGGTCAATCACTGATTTGACTCATGAAATTTGGAGATGTTGACTTATAGATAGGAGTTATTGCCAGGTCATACGCAATTTGGTGAAGACCTTTGCTCAGTGTTGTGAGGTCTGGCACAGATCTTTCTGTTAATGAACAGGCACCCTCACATCTTTGGGTACACGAGGTAGGACATTCCATGAGATAGTGGAATCCAGAAAGCAAGATTTGCTTCCTTTCTTTCTTTCTCTGCTTCAGCCCTGCTTTATCATTAAGGCTTTTGAAATAAAGGCACGATGTGCTTGATGAATAAATTGTTGTTATTTTGAATGAGTGACACCAAGCTCTTCCCTGTCATTTTTATCAATGCTGCTGCATTTCAAAGAAAACTTTAGAAAGTTTTGAAGCATTTTCATTTCCTGGAACATCGGCTAGTTTAATGTTTTGAAACCTGGACCTGGTGAGGGAGATACTTTTCACTGATCTGGATGCAGTGTCTGGTCTATTGCTGTTGAGTTTCCACAGTTTTATCTACATGATTGTTAAGCTGTCAGCACTTGTGCTGACTTGCAGAGGTCAGCTGACTGCTGTATTTTGTAGAAAGTTGAGCTAGCACAGCTAATGGAGCTCCTTGTCAATTGTTGCTTTTTGGGAGATGTGACTGCCAAGGTAGAGAAATTGCTCAACATTTTCCCAATTTTCACCTTTGACGCAAGTGGCAATTGGAATATTTTGCTGACCAGGTCTACATCTGAATGTGACTTTGGTTTTGACAATATTCGGTAACAGGTTGAGTCTCCTGCATGCACAATTGAAGAGATCAAGAGTGGCTTACAAATTTAATATTCACATCAGAGAGCATCACACTACCTTGATTAACTCTGGCCCAGATTTTGAAGTGCACTGTCTCCGATCTCTCACTCAAGATTGTCGTACTCATATCATCAACAAGCAGTTTGAGAATAGTAATGAAGTTTCTCATTATCTTGTACTCTGAAATACAATCCACAGAGTCTCACAATTTACGGAGTTAAATTCTTTGGTCAGGTCAATGAATACAATAAAGAATTTCAGGTGTTGCTGTCAACATTTTCTTGTATTTGTATAGCGATGAAGACCATGTCAGAGGTTCCTTCGGAAATTTTAAAACTGTGCTATGTCTCTGGCAGGATTTCCTCAGTCACATGTTGTAAACAATTCAGGAACATGCTTTTCAGGACTTACTTAAAAGGAAATACCTGGGTAATTTTTTGAGATAGTTACAGTTGTCACATTCTTGAATTGGATGGTTGATGAGAGGATGTTGTTTTTCCTTCCAAATCCAAATGCTGAGTGTATAGATTATCGATGTGAACAAAATCAAACCAGCATTTAAATCCTCGGCTGAAATACCAGCTGGGTTGTTGGTTTTGTCATTTCTTTCATTTGCTTAATTGCTTGTTGCAGCTCTACCACTGATGGCGATATACCCATCAATTGTACCACAGGGTTCTGGGGGAAACTGGAAGAATATCAGCTGCCCCTTCAGCTTCTTGGTTGATGAGAACTGTGTATAAAATCTCAAAGGGTCTGGTAGGATTAACACTGAAGAGTACCGTAAACACCATCCATAATGATGGTATCATGTAGATAAACAGAAAATTAAGGAATATTTTAAGGCTAGGTATGATCAGGTGTTTGAAATCTCCTTCATCAACATGCATAGAACTTGGAATCAGTGGCTTTCTAGAGAAGCAAAATGACTAAGATTGAATGGAGGGCTTCAAAGCAAAATCCTACCTCTCCTCCTGTGGACTATGAGAGTCCTTTAGCATATTCATATATTACTTATGAGATTAGAATATGTGTCTGTCAGAACTTTGCTGCCCTGTAACCTAAGATTATCCATATTAAAGTTTCATTTTATCTTTGTATAACCTAAGAGAGTTAGGTCTTGCAGGAGCAGGTGACATTTGGGGGAATAGTAAATAGAGAAGCGAGATATTTTAAACAGAAGTACCAACCGTCAGACTAAACTTAGAAGTTGGTTACAAGAATCAAGGTTAACTGACTGCTTACATTACATAGAATCTGATGAGGACCAATGGGAAAGAATTCAGAGATAGTAAGAACTGCAGATGCTGGAGTCAGAGATAACACAGTGTGGAGCTGGAGGAATACAGCAGGCCAGAGGAGCAGGAAAGCTCAGAGGAGCAGGAAAGTTGATGTTTCGGGCCAGGACCCTTCTTTAGAAAATTTGAAGAAGGGTCCCGAACCAAAACGTCAACTTTCCTGCTCCTCTGATGCTGCCTGACCTAATCGGAAAGAATTGATGTTTTGCTCTCAGTTTCTCTCATTGGGATCAGTAACAGTCAAAGATACCTTCCCTCATTTTATCAGTATATGAGTATTTCCTTTGTATAATCACACCTGCAACTGATAACATCTCCAACACTCAAAAGAAGTACTGGAAGAGGGTACAAGTGGTAGTGACACAGCCTGAGCAAACAGGGACCTTGTGTATATGCCAACCCTTTAATTGGATAATCTCTGATTGTTGTGGAAGTAGTGGTATTTTCTCAATTGGGTGTTTCTCAAAGCCTCCAATAGTTCTAGCATGAAAATCCCCATAGTCTCACCAGGCCATAGAGCTGCTCTCTCACCAGACAGAGAATAGGGCTAGAAAAGTTTAATTATTTTGAATGATAGAGAGAGATAAAAGATGGCAGTCCAAACAGATAGTATTTGTCTAAGACATCAGGAGGCACTCACAGAAGAAACCAAAGGTTTGGGCCAGCATATCTACCTTTTGGAACAGCGACATCTGCCCAAGGCATAACAAGGTAATATAACTCACAATTATACCATGCAAACTACTGCTCAGATGATGTACCAAATATTGCTTGTTCTAAATTTAAGTTTAATCACTGTCATTTTAAAGGTAAACTTTAAATCATTGCATATCAAAAAGAGAAAAGGTGCCTTAAAGGAGAGCATAAAAGCAGGATCCATTGCACATGATGAGACATAGACACAAGGGACCTATGGTTCAGGGCAAGGGATAAGGATAACACAGATACATACAGAGAACACAAATGAAGACTTCTATGTGTTACAAAGAAGGCTGGTATGTTGGCGGCATGGTGGCTCAGTGGTTAGCACTGCTGCCTCGCAGCACCAGGAATCCAGGTTCAATTCCACTCTCAGGTGACTGTCTGTGTGGAATTTGTACATTCTCCCTGTGCCTGTGTGGGTTTCCTCTGGGTGCTCCGGATCCCCCAATAATCCAATGATGTGCAGATTTGATGGACTGGCCATGCAAAATTGTCCATAGTGTACTGGCAAGTACAGGCTAGGTGGGTTAGCCATGGGAAATGTGGGTTTACAGCGATAAGGTAGGCAGGTGAGTCTGGTAGGATGCTCTTCAGAAGATCAGTGTGGACTCAGTGAGCTGAATGGCCTGTTTCCAAATTGTAGGGGTTCTATAATTTCTAATAAAATACTTGGTGGAGAAACTGCCAGAGAATCTGCATTCAACATTTAGAAGTATGTAAGAAGACCAGCAGCAATATAGCACAGGACTTTGCAGGGAGCTTGGAATCATCCAGGTTTCATAGTCAATCTAACAGAATATTGTACCCAACCGTTATGCAATGTTTGATAAACACCTACAAACACATGGCTATGGATACCACTGCTCAAAAGGGCATATAAGGACGGTCTAGCTTGCAGTCTCATTTTCTTTACCTCCTCATGCTCCTACTCCTCAGCTTCTGAATGGATGTGGCACCAAGGACTCTAGGTTCTGCAGCCTGCCGCATACAATTAAAAGTAATATCAACCACTCAGCTGAGCACTGTAGTGTGCTCCTCCAGAACAGTCCAGGTAGCATAATCACTATTTCTACATGTTAATGGTCTACCCTACCACATTTCTTGTGGTAGCATGGTTCTCAATGTATGCATACTAGGTAAGTAAAGTAAAATCACTGTAGTCATAGAAGATCATAGGGCTGCTTTCTCATTAGACAGCGATGACTGGTGGTGAGTTTAACCTGAGGGTTACCACACCTCAAGTGAAAGGTGAAGTGGGACCTCCAGAGTGTCCTCAGCTGGTATAGAAATTGAACCTGTTCTGAGGTTGACATTGTAGCAGCATACCTTTCGCGAAAATCAGGTATCTCATTGATCATTGCTAAGGTTCAAGTAGGAGAATTGATCTCTGAATATTCTGCATGGATATTCTCTCCTGCTGAAACCTCTTCTCCCCTCTATCCTCCTCTCTCTTCAAGCAGCTTGACCTGCTTTGTGTAGTCCCTGCTTATTCTCCCAGTTGTTGGATTCCGAAAGAAATACTTGCTCATGTCTGGGAGTAACTGAATAGTGTGGAAGCATTGAAATCACATTTAAAAAAAAGACATCAGCCCCTGCCACATCACTCCCTGTACTCTTCAACAAATTTAAACTATGGAAACACGCACCAAAAATGATCAGAATAAACTGGCAACTGAGCTATAAGTAGCTGATAATCCCTTTATATATTTGAGGATGCATTTATGCTGTTTAACATATATTTAGCTGTAGATTAAGAGTAGGAGTTGTATAGAAGATGGAACTCCAGAGTCAGTGCTAGTATCAATCACTGTGCATTTCCTGATTTGCCTACTCTGCAAAACTTTTGTAGATGTCAAGTGGGTGGGTTCCAACTCCTTTACCAAGATAGAATTAGGACATTTTGCATCAGGGTGGTCCACATACACCACAGGTACCATTTTGGAATGGTAAGCACAACAAACAGGCAGCTGGAATGTAATTGCATCCCAACTGTATTTTACATAATACTATTTCCTCCACAACTGCAAAGGTAAATAACATTCCATATCCATTTCTTTCTGACAGCTAAATTGATAGTTCTGTTTTATTTATGGTATATTGCACTTACTGCAACAATTTATCTTCAATTTTATTTAAGAAATGGGTAATCTAATTCAAATGTGAATGATTCTTTTTAACCAATCAAGGGCATTTCCCTCTGTCTGTTCATGTTGAGGAAACCCTCCAGATAGCTGAGTTTTCTTATAATTAATCTCTGATTAAATATATTTGCATCTGTTTCATTTACAGCTCCTGGATAGCATTGACCATATCTCTCATGAATCTTGTTCCCTTATCAGAATGTCAATCAGTAATTGGAAGATTTCTATTGATAGTCCTTAAGTTCAAGGGTGGACTTTGCCATTCTTAGAGATAGTAGGGAAAGGGATATGAGGGAAAATATTTGAGTAATATGGCAAAAGGTGGATATTCACACCCTTCCTGCCACCTCAGCAATTATGTTTCACTCTGCTACCAGTTGAATCCCTTAAGCGGTGAATTAATGAGCACTTAAAAGCTCTGACCTGCCACTAGTCTGATTAACATTGTTCCTGGAAGGCAAGAAAACTGGCCAACTTCCCAATTGGTAAATTACTGTGGCATACCCGTTGGGTTGGGTGGGTTGTTTCAATTTAGCCCAGTCTGGAGGAATCGGGCACAGATGTGCAGGGGGTCAATGCTTGGCCACTTAAAGCCAATACTGCCCTTGCCTCTGACATGTGACCCACAACTCACCCCACAATCTGTCTCCACCTACACCCCCTCCACACACACACACACACACACACACACACACACACACACACACACACACACACACACACCTTCCCTTTTTGCTGGTGCTAGTATGCAGCCAGCAACAGGCTAGGCCTTTGACACATTACTGCTGCTCACAGTGGGCTGTTGTCTTTGATTGGACAGTAGCGTCAAGCCAAGCAGCATATTTCAGTCCTGGAAGCGGATTTGCTGAGAAGTCCTTTGGATCACGACCTAAGTGCCTGCTTGGCACTTGAAATGATGCCAATATGGTTGACTTTCTCACTGGTGGAGGTGGAGTATGTTTCACTCTTAAAGACGTTCTCTCCAATACTTCACAAATGGAAAATCCCAGTCCAAACATCTGACAGGTATATGTAGCTATTGTGTGAAGTAGTACAACCTTTCAAAATATTCTTCCATCAGGAACAAAAACAGTTCTGACTTCCTAGTTGGTGAGTACTGGTGGCCTGCAAGATCTTCTTAGATACAGACAACTAAGAGACTACTTCAGGATCCCTGTTCAATTATAGATAGTTGGTGGGTTCCTGAGGCTGCAGACTCGATCGAAAGACTTGCAGTTTGGAATGTAAACAGCAGAGTGGGAGAGGGGGGCACTGCTCAGGCAGCAAGAAGACTGCAGGAGTTCCAATAAACACGGGGAGACTCAGACATATACTTAAAATATAAACCTGCTGATGGCTGAAGCTAAAAACCCCCAGAGCAGAGGGAATAGCTCTCTGGAGAAAATGTGGGTAAGACCTGTTAGCCCGTGGCACTGTTACTGGGGTTTGGAAATTCTACAGCTTTAATGATGCACTCATCTGCTACCAGAATGCCTCTTCCACAACCTGCTGGGCTCAGCACTCAGTACTCCACTTTGACATAGGAAATTCTGACAGAGATTTCCCTGTCACCCTCAATAGTGCTTTAATTGAGAATTACTGATGAAGTGCTGCTACATGGCACATAGGTCACTGCCATCGGTGACTTGCCTCTGGCAAATTCATTCTCTCTTCCGCCATCAAGGACCAATAAGATTCCACACATCGTGTGCATACATCATGCAGAAATTGTTTTGTTGCTATTTTTCAAAATTCTGACTGGCTTCTTTTGTAAATATATCAGTTAGTATGGGAACAGGGTACTGTTGTATGAGACAGGCAACAATTTCAATTATACATACTTAAGCCACTCTTCCTGCAAAAATATGACAGACCCATTTTCGGCAAATCACCAGGTAGCAGAAGTAAATAAGGGCTATCTCTAAATGTTTGTTTTATCTAAGTAAAAACATTCATTTAAATATTTTCCTTGCAAAAAATAACATTTGTAATAGATTAACTGAATAAACTTGTGTTTGAGCACTATTTTGAAATCATATTTGCTGAAAGTTAACTGAGTTTATGAACCCAGTCCAGAAATTGACCAGGAAATTCCTAAGCCCTCTATTATAGGCAATGCATTGATCTCACTTTAACTTATTCTTTCGCAGGTGAGCCAAAACTGGAAGTTGTACCTCCTTCAACTTCATCTTTTCTTACAATCTAAAACATGTACAACCTATTTAGTTTCAGTTAACTGCTACAATTTATTTAATTTGTTTTCTCTCCTATTCTTTGCAACATTGGTTCTATCCTGCACTATGGGGTTTGCCCTTCCCTCTACATTTTGTAATGTAAAACATTTCAGTATTGCTATAGCTACAGCCATGGATAGTAACCATTCATGATATGAACTATGATTGTAGGAATCTGATGATATTTATAAACACGATATTTTATTGCTGTGTTTACCTTTCCTGTTAGTTTGGAAAAGAGATAAGACAACACAATCCAAGATGAAAAGAATTGTTAACAATGGACCAGAAGTGAAGCCATTCTGGTCATGCCTGGATGCAATTTTAATTTGCTTTCCATTCTTAATGTTTATAAACATTACACAATAACATTCCAAAATAACTAAGAACTTATTTTCATAATCAACTAAAGCATTTCAATATACATCATGATAACATCCATTGGAATTATTTTGAACACATTGTTTGGACTCAGCATCAAAGCACAGGAATGAAGGGTTGTATCTGCTGAAACAAGTGGTTTATCTTTTACTCACTTTAGGGATATAAGCATCACCAATGGAGCCTGCACTTATTGGCCATCCCTAATTGCCCTTGAGAAGGAGCTGCTTTGTTGAGCCGCTCCAGCCCATGTAAGGGAGGGAGTTCCAGGCTTTTCAAAGTGAAGGTATAATAATATGGGATAGTAGGAACTGCAGATGCTGGAGAATCCGAGACAACAAGGTGCAGGGCTGGATGAACACAGCAGGCCAAGCAGCATCATAGGAGCAGAGAGGCCTCTCTGCTCCTATGATGCT
>NC_063341.1:35895560-35946732 GCF_021869965.1 Rhincodon typus | reverse complement strand
AGCATCATAGGAGCAGAGAGGCCTCTCTGCTCCTATGATGCTGCTTGGCCTGCTGTGTTCATCCAGCCCTGCACCTTGTTGTCTTGTATAATAATATGGTTCCACTTTGGGATGTTGTGTAACTTAGAGGGGAGCTTGCAGGTGGTGGTGTTCCCATGCATCTGCTGTACTTGTTCAACTTCGTGCTAGATGCTGCAGGTTTGAAAGATGCTGTTGAAGAAAGCTTGGTGAGTTGCTTCAGTGCAGCTTGATGATGGTACACACTGCTGTTGAAGGTGATGAATGAAGTGCCAGTTAAGTGAGCTACTCTCTTTTGAATGGTAACAAGCACCTTGAGCACTGTTGAAGCCTTCCTTATCCAGGCCAGTGAACAGTATTCCATCACACATTTGACATGTACATTGTAAAAGATGGACAGGAGAGTTACAAGGTAGGTTACTCACTGCAGAATTCCTGGTCTCTGTCCTGTTGCAGTTAAGTTTCAGGGTAACATCCAGGATGTTGATGATAAAAAGTTTAGCAATAATAATGACAATAATGTCAAAGAGAGATAGTTAAATTCTCTCTTCCTGATATGGTCATTGTCTTGAATGTCATGAATGATACCTGAATGCTCCACAATCAAAGCTGAGGACAGAGATAGTCATTCCTCCTGACTGCGTTCCATTGTACGCTACCTGTACCATCAGAGATGATGATGGAGGAGTCAATGTTGTAAGCTATGATTCAGTGAGCAAGGCAATGTTAGGCTGTTCTATGGGACAGCTCTCCCAATTTTGATACAAGTCCCTATATGGTGATGAGGAACATTGACTTTATCTATTCCAGAGCTTTGGCTGATGCCAGTTGGCCCAACAGCATTTATTCTTACATAGTTTATCTGTAGCAGTCTGCAATAACTAAATGATTCCCTAGGCCATTTTAGAGGCAGTTAAGAGTCGTTGCTATGGATCTGGAGTCATGTGTAGACCAAGTCATGTAAGAATGAAGATTTCCTTCTCTGAATAATATTGCTGCAATTCAATAATCCAGTGATTTCTAGTAAGACTAGATATGTATTCTAGATGTATTAACTAATTCAATTTGAATTCCTCTAACTGACCTAGTGGAATTGAACCCCTGTCTCCAGTGCACAAATCCTTGTCTCTGAGTAACTAGTTCAGTAAAATTTGCACAATACTTCTATTGCCAATAAGAGATGGGAAGTGTAGTGAATTAGATATTGGGGCCATAAGTTTACATCCCACAGAGATAGGATGGAAGTCTTATCTTGTTGTTCACTTGAGCAGCAAAAGAAAATTGCATTTTAAATTTAAATAGCACCTTTAATCCCGAAATCAAAATTCTACAAGACACTTCAGAGGAGCATAATTAAACAAGCATTGACAGTAAACTGCTTGCTTGATCAATGAAATAGAGATTAAAAACATTTTAAAGGGAAGAATGAGGTATATCCAAGTTTAGCAAGGGTATTCCAGAATTTAATGGCTTGGAGGCTGAATGCACAATCACCTGTGATGGAGCAATTAAAATCTGGTATATACAAGAGGCCAGCATTGGTGCAGTGCAGAGTTCTCAAAGGTTCATAGAGCTGGTGTAAACTACAGGGACTGGAAGAGGCAAGGCCGTGGACAGCTTTGAAAGTAACAATGAGAATTCTTAAATCTGTTGGGAGTCAATCTACAGTAATAAACATAGGACTGATAAGGAAACCAGACTTGATGTGAGTCAGAATGTAGACAGCAGACTTTTGGATGAACTCAGATTATAGAGGATTAAAGATGTGAGGCCAGCAAGGAAAACATTAGAAAAGTCAAATCTAGATACACAAAGGAATGGATAAAGTTTTAGCAGAAATTAGCAGGATGGCTAGGAGAGAGGAGAGTATTACAGCGGTGGAAGTAAGTGGCAGAGGATCAACCTGGGGTCACGTAGGATGTTAAAATTGCAAGAATCTAGTTCATTCGTGGACAGTGATCAGGAAGTGGGCAGGAGTCAGTGGCCAAAACACAGAGACATAAATCAGCACAAAATTCCCTAAATTTGAAATTCATTGCTAATGAACTCACAATCTTACTTAAGAGACTGCAGGATGCTTAACGTGTAACTGAAAATGTTACACTATTATAGCAGCAGTAGCACTTCGGAAGTTTGGCTCAAGAACATTAATAGAGCAATGTACAGGCAATTTTATTGGAATTTTAATTTTATCATATCTGAATTAGAAACCTTGACAGTGACAATGGAGCCTTGAAATATGTTACCATCTCAGCTTTAGAAGCAAACTTTCACAACACACAAAGAAATACAGAAATAGCTGAGAAAACTCAGCATCTTTGGAGAGAAAGCAGACAGAAGTTCTGAAGAAGGGCCACTGGACCTGAAATGTTAACTTTCTCCCCACAGATGCTGCCAGACTTGAGTTTCTCCAGCAATTTCTGTCTTTTTTTCAGATTTCCAATATCTGCAGTTTTATTTTGAGTAGTGATTAATTCACAAAGCGCAATTTTTCATCACTCTTTCTCAGACGTAGTTTGACCTGTTATCCAGTTCCATCATTTTCTGTTTTTGCTGAAATTTCTGCATCTTATCTTTTTTGTAACAAATAAGCCATTTCCCTAAATCAAACTTGTGTTAGTATATGAAATCATACCTTTCTTGCTTCACAAGGAGAACACACTGTCCATTGTGCCCACTGGCCAAGTTGACAGTCAAGTGGGACTACACTTCGGATTTTTCGGCCAGAATGATGCGTGCAACAATGTTTTGAACTAGGATGAAATAACAAAATTTGTTCAAAATGGCAACATATTTTTTCAGCATAAAACAAGTTGTTTACTGGTGGTTATTGTTAATGGTAAGAATGGTTTGATGTACTAGAAATAACAATACACTCTTTACATCCACAGTTATTAGGGCAGATGAAAGAGGTTTAAAATTTTAATCCTTCCTTCAAGGGAGAACAAGCAATATAGTCAATTACATTCTTTCTACTCAGCAAACTGGAAATGTAAAAGTATGCTTCTGTTGCTGCCCATTGGCAACTGTCTATTCTCCACTGCTCCAGCTAGAAGCAATCTGCCACCTCTCACATAGCGGAACTAAAATAGCAGTAACTGCAAAAGTAAATCCTGCTGAATATGAAAGAATAATATATAATTCTAAGGAATTGTGAATAGATATCAATAAACTCATGTTTGGTTGGATACCATTGGCATATTGCTAAACGAATAGGATAACCCTTACTCTGTCATATACAATTGTGGGCAGTGTAAAAGTACAAGTAGAACAGCAAATTCAAGTAGGAGCTATTGTATCTATTAAGAACAAAGGTTTTAGAGACCACTGTTTTACAATTGAGCCGAGCAGCTGCCTGAAGGGGCTCATGGTGCCAACACAAACTCATTTGAGTCTAAAACTTATAATGATGAGGGTGGGACTTCCTTGAAATAACTCCACAGAGGCTGGTATCCCATCACCAAGTCACTCCTTATTTACACGTGGAGAGTCCTTGACACTTGTCCAGCTCCCTCAGAGCCAGCTCACAGGGTGACCAGAACCTATGACACTCCCGTTTATATCTGTCAGCTGGGACTCACTGATTCAACCAGATTAACAGCCCCAATCAGGGAACTCATATTCTATGATGCCCATCTTGCTGACCTCGTTTCAAGCACTAAATTCCTGTCAAGGAATTTTGCTTTGTTTTATTCAGAAATTACATCACTTAAAGCAAATAAGAAACAATAATGACATGAATTAAGTTTCTGGTCTTTGAGATTGAGTTGTCATGAAGATGTGCTTATGCCAAATGATGATTTCTAATCCATTGGCTGGAAACCTGAACTGAACTTCTAAAAACAGACCTTTCTTTAAATTAGATCAGAGACTAAGTGCCTTCATAGAACAAGGTGGCTAATCCTAACTTGTATCACTATACTTCCTACTCAGTCTGTCTGCAAAACCCAAATATGACAATGACTTTAGAGAGTGAGAAAAACACACAGCACTCATTAGTAAGACATGCATGGCAATCACTCGAAGTATTTGACTCTCGGAGATGGAGACTTAATCACTTGGACAATGGAACACTGATCAAGTCAATTTTGGAATTCTTAAACAATGTTATTTCTCAACCCATCTGGTAGTTGAAGAAGGATGTTCACATGACAAGTCAACCATCTTGTCTGTTTCAAGCACATAGTTTCTCAGCAGAAGAGCATGCGCAGCCCAGAGGGATGTTTTAGGTGGAGTGCGCCACTAGTAATCTCTACCTACCTATTGACCCAACAAAGTCAATGTCATGATGGTTTAAAACGTGAGGATGAATATTTTACATTTCGACATTTGATGGGCTCGGTGACAAATGTAGGTCAGCAAGCACAAAGAGGTGATAGGTGGACAAGACTTGCTGATGGTTACATTATGGATAGCAGATCTCAAATAAATGGCAAGGTAGCATGCCAGCTGTGAAAACATCATAGTAGTCAAGTGCAGAGGGAGCAAAAACATGGATGAGCGCTTCAGCAGCAAACACATTAGGTCTTGATTTTGAAGTTTTCCAAGTACTTAATGTTAAGTAGACAATCGGCAATATAATCACTGCTCAGGTCAAAAGAAAGGTTGGTGAAGTAAAACTGAGTGTCATCACTATATAAATTGGATAACATGTCAACTACATTAAAAAATGCATCAGCTTGATAAGGATGAAGGAGGACAGTGCACCAAGGTTGTAGCCCTGGAGACTTGTAATTTTGTGGCTTTGCTTAGAGCTATTCCTGTGCTGTGGTGGGGGTGTAAATGTTCAACTTTGAGCGGCAGGAAGGATGGGTGAGGATTTGGGAGGCTGAAGATGCTGGAGAAGGAAGAAAATTTGGAAATGAAGCTATAATTTTCAAGGAAAGAGTGGTCAAAGATTTTTTTTGAGAAGGGGTTGATGACAGCAGATATTCAAGGGGACATGAAAAATACCAAACGAATGAAGCCATTTATGTTATCAGCTAGCATGGGAAGAAGATTGAGTGATCAGCAATTTACTGGAAAAACAATCAGACAGGTAGGAGGTTTCGTGCACTAACCAGTTATGGTGAAAAAGAGAAACTAGAGAAAGATGGTAAGAGCAGAAGGTTTTTTTCATTCTTTTAGGGGATGTGGGTATCACTGGCTAGACAGCAACTGCTGCCATTCCTAACCTTGACAGAATTTAGGCTAGTGGGTAAGGTGAGGGAAGTGATGTAGCTAAATAACTGAACTTCTGTAGTGACATAGAACTCTTCGAACTCCTTGTATTTAAGGAGTGGAGATGAGAGGGGAGCAGGATTTTCAGAAGAGATTGATAGTAGAGAAAAAACCTGGGAGATAATTTGGCATTCCCCAGGATGAGCAATAAGTGGCAAAAAGTTTGGGTAAAGAACAACAGGGCCTGATAGCGCTTGTTGATATCCAGACAGGTCTCTGAGACAAAAAACGCTGTCCCAAGATTTTGGTGGGTTTTAAGCAGATGGTAGGAAGAGCTGCATTGCTCCTCACTGCTGATGGCCCGCTGCTCACCTGCAAATGGTGTGGCTCCCTCGTGTCGAATAGCCGCATAACCATGAGAAACTCAGATCCAGAAACAACAGAAGAAAATCTATGATACTTTTGAACATTTTGACTCACCTGCTCATTCCAATCAACATTTATACTTAATGTCACCAAAACCTCAGATTTATATGAAAAGCACAAACATAAAATACATTGTGTAAGGACCCCACCTTTACTTTTCAAGTTTTAAGGTGTACAGGCTGGGATTCTGGCCACTGGAGATGGATTGGGAGGTAGTGTAGGTGGTAAAATAGCAGTGGGAGGCACAGGAGGGAAACCTAATGTCTTCCAGTACCATTGACTATTTTCATGGCAGAAATGGCACCAGTTCAACCGAGTGGAGGATGATGATCGGTAAGGTAATAAACTGGCCTATTGCCATTAAGTTACATCCATTGTCATCATTTAACCAACATTGAAACAGTATTCGTGACGAATGGAAAATCTACCAGGCACACCAAAGCAGTGTCCCAATAGTGTCTGTGTAAAGGACTTCCATTCCCAAGGCTCTATACCCAGGGAATCCAAACCCCACCCCACCCCTTCACAGCAGTAAAGTTCACCCCCACAGGTTAGATGCCATGACTGCGGGATCCATGCCTCTCATTACCAGGACCTGCCTGCCTCACCCTGACGCATCTCTAAGTCTCTTGCAGTCCTTCGATAACTAACCAAAAAGGATGCACACTCTCCTCTTTGCAGTCTCAGAAGCAGCCACATCTACCAGCTGCACAACTGAGGTTGCCTGGCTTCTAACCCTAAGATCGGGCTGGCAGTTCAGGGAGGCAAACTGATGTCCTTAGTTAGATTGCAGTCCAGACAACAGCCTTTTTAATTGTCCACCACTTGTAAAATTTCCACCTCAGTCCAATGTGCTCACTCTTCCTCCTGCGCCCTGACTCATTCATGTGGTCCTGTCCTCCTTTT
This sequence comes from Rhincodon typus, assembly GCF_021869965.1. NCBI lineage: Eukaryota > Metazoa > Chordata > Chondrichthyes > Orectolobiformes > Rhincodontidae > Rhincodon > Rhincodon typus. The sequence goes on along the minus strand of NC_063341.1, from coordinate 35,940,222 downwards.
GGTCCCAGAATCATGACCCACAGCATACCACAGCTATAGATTCCATCACAAACACCACCACAAATACATTCAGTTAGCCCAGTTTTTCGAAGTGGTAAACACTAACCTGTTGCTGTTCTGATTCGAATTGGCAAAATGAGTAAAAAACAGCAGGCATGCAGAAGTTGAGAAGCAGCTCAAAAACAAATTCATTCTTCATGCAGTGTAATAATAATTTTAAAGAATAAAAAATTTGACAGTTTATATCAAATAAACTGCTACTCAAATGAAACAAACGTTTAGCACTGCAAATTCCAAACAAAGTATTGTAGCAGAATGTCAAATGAAAGGGGTTGAGCAAACAACTCCATTTAATGAATGATTAATAGTAGTGTAAATGTGGAAAGGAAAAGTTGAGCAAACTTTCCATTTGACTTTGTTATAGAATACTTAGATACTATATTAAACTAAATAGAAATTAATACCATTAATGCTCAGGTTAGAACATTTAAAATTGTTGCTTTGTAATCCATTTCTAAATGTCAGTATTCTTTAATACATAAATTTGTATTTTCTAGAATAAAAGATTTATAGTGTTTACTGTATTAACATAGTTATTCATAATTGGACTAATGTATCTTATGGAACCTTGACATTTCTATTTTTTTCACTTCAGGGCTCCCTTCAATCTATTGTTTGTTCACCATGTGTCCTTAAGATTCCTCCACACATAGGAGCTAGTAAGAACATAATTGGAGGAGATTGGGCAGATGATTAGCAGGTGAGAACTAAGACTATCTGACCTTCTTCACTTTCACTGTTTCATGAACCAATAAAGTGAATTAATTTCGATAAACATTGAGAGTGTTCTTTAACAGGCTTGTGACTGTTCCCCAGTTTGTGCATCATTTTCTGTGATCAGAAACTGAGCCTAGAATCATAGAATAGAATTCCTACAGTGCAGAAAGAAGCCATTTAGCACACTGAGTCTGCACTGATCCTCCAAAGAACATCCCACCCAGGCCCTCACCCTCCTTCTGTTACCCTGAATTTACATTATCTAATCCACTTTGCCTGCTAATCCCTGGACACTACAGGGCAATTTAGCATGGCCAATCCCCCTTACTGCACACCATTAGACTGTGGGAGGAATCCCGAGCATCAGGAGGAAACCCACACAGACAAAGGGAGAACATGCAAACTCCATACATACAGACAGTCACCCAAGGCTGGAATTGTACCCAGTTCCCCGGCACTGTGAAGCAACAGTGCTAACCACTGAGCCACCATGCCACCCCTAAATATTCAACTTCACTGCCTGGTCTGAAGTGGCAAAACGGATTGCCCGCTTACAATACATCTAGTTGGATTTCATCTATTGATCTGCTTTGAAACATACTGTACAGGCTTGCTGCATATTCAGAATTCCTCCAACTTTGTCCACATATCATTTCTCTACAATAAGTATTATAGAATTGTGTAAAAAACACCATCACTGGTGTGCTGGAAACACATGGTTGTAATCTTCGCCTTTGACCTAAAATGGGTTCAAAAGGTCAGTCATTTTTGTGATGAAGCTTCAATCCAAAGAAAAATGTTCGGCTGATTGTGGGCTGATTTTTTTTGTAGACCAGGAAGAGCATTTATTCTCCTCAGGACCTCAAAAACATCTTAAAATAATATTTGAACTATTGAGGCTTCCTTCAAGCTCCTTTTATAAAGAAAGTTGGTTGAATCACTCACACTTGGCACTAATAGATGTAGCTTGTGCAGCACATGCTCCAAACATTGGTTTTGAGAACCAGAAATGGAGCCTTATAACCAGCATAGGACATAATGTGCAGAGATAACTTAGTGATGTGAAGTCTACATTCTTGTAAATGAAGATCAAGACTTGAACACAGCCACACAGAGAGGGTTTTGATGAAGAGTCACCAAACTCAAAATGGTAACTCTGGTTTATCTCCACAGATGCTGCCAGACCTGCTGAGTTTTGCCGGGAGTTTCTGTTTTTGTTTCAGATCTTCAGCATCCACAGTCTTTGTTTTATTATATACATAGATAGGATGGTCGGAAATGGCATCATACTTGAAGCCCAACAGACACAAGCGCCAGTTCCATGTAATCTGATGTCACCATGACCCAACTCATTTTGGACATTCTCAGTAACTAGACTTAGACCTAAATGTACACTTTCTTTTTACTAGCAATTGGGCTCCTACTAATTTTGGGAAGAACAACAGGCAGACCACTTACACTTACAATGTAACTGGGTCAGGGGGTCGGTTACAGTTGAAAATCTCCCTATTCCATCAGGAATATAACCAAAGCTACAAGACATATGGTTCCAATACACAACTTTTACCAACGTTCATCAAACTACAGTAAAATATTTAGCTAACAATGATTGGAATCAAGTTTTGTTTGTGAAGATATTTTATTTTTATCTTTGCTAAATTTAAATCATAACGAAGTTGACGACAATAAAATTCTGAAAGGGAAGCATATTTATAACCAGTAACTCTAGCGTGTAGTGTTCAATTGAAGTTAAGGTCCCAGAGAGGTGAGGTTTTTCCAAGGTCTACCATAGTCTCAAACCAATATAAATTGTCAAATAGTGATGAATGACGAACGTTAGACTTACCTTTTCGATATGGGATCAGCAGTTACAGCAGTATAGTAATAATAAATAACCTGCTGATAGCGCACTAGTGCCCTCGCTTGGCTGATTGAAGAGAATCAAGCACTTGAAAGATATAAGTTGCAATACAGAAAAGGCCATTCAGCTTAACCAATTGATATTGCTATTTATCCTCAAATATAAGGAAATAATCCGAAAAAAATTAACTTATGTTTATCTATTCTGCACCCCCTCTAATGTCTTTACAATGTAAACTCCTTTAATCATTTGCCTTGATAAAGCTATCCAGTTTGGCTTTTGAAATCAGCCTTTAAATTGTCTCCATTTTAGGCCAAGTGGCCATTTTTACAGATTACCCTCTTTGATACATTTTGCAATGTTTTCCCACGTTAAAGTCACTAGGTAGATGGAAGTTGTCGTTGTTGACCTGATTGGGGGAATTAATCTGGGGAAATTATGAACAAGAGATTATGCTTTACAAGTTTTGTTTTCTAACTACATTTGCTGATGAAATGGTGATAATAAATAAGGAAATCAAGTCAGACACAAAGGGGTGAATTTTCTGAGAAGTGATAATCGCACTCAGATTGCCATTCCATTTCTCCTTTTCTTCAGAAAGAAAGAGCTCCATATTTTAACAGGAGATTCCAATTAGTTTTCCTTAAGAAATGCAGGTCTGTGGGAATTTTAGTTGTGGACATGTGAGGTAAACTGCGGTCAGTTTAATAGTTACTCAGGAGTTAGACTAGGTCTTAATAGTTTACTGTTCTTGAGTAACTATTTATTTAACTGCAATGAAACCCGGCAAATTGCCCAACTTAAATGGATACTTTGGTAGCCTGGAGTCACATGTAGGCAAGACCAGGTAAGAAAGGTGGTTTTCCTCCCCTGAAGATAGATTTTTACAGAAATCAATAATGGTGTTATGATTCCAGATTTTATTAAATACAGATTCCACCATCTGTTCTCATGAAGTTCGAACTTGGTCTCCAGATCATCACTTGGTGCTTTGGATTACTCTTTCAGAAACAATGCCAGTACACAGTTGCCTGCCAATGTGTAAGCAGTAATGTTGGAAAGCAAGTGCAGAGCTGCTTCTGGCTTGTACTCTCAATTGCAGCAAAACCATGTAATGTAGCAACACAAATAGTTGCACAGTGTAAGCCCTTACTACTGCTGTCAATGGCCATTTCTTCTAGCTACTGCAGAACTAAGCAGTTAACCATTCCATACAGACCAGCATGTTGTTTTCATACAGCTGACATTTATAAGCCATCATCAAATATTGTGAAGCATCTGACAGCAAAAGAATGATAGTGCAATGGTGGTACGGTTGAGCATATGTGGTTTATTATTGCAGCTATTGCTATGGAATCCACAGTAACGAGAGCATCATAAAACTCTTAACCAATAAAATCCATGCATTAGTTGTTCTACTTGTTGATAATTGTACCTTCAACCTCAACAAAGGCACAAAATGTTCCAAGGCCTTCCTTCATGGTTCCAAAATACTCATGCATGGAATATTTCAATCAATACCTGAGAGTACCTGGTGTACTTTGACTAGTATAATATCCCAAACCTGTATTATATGCTGGTTGTGACTGAACTACTGGTTTGTTCATCTTAATGAAAAAATTGATATATTTCACTATTTTGAATAAGATTTGATGTGAATGATCAGGTCTGCAGCAAACCTTCATCTAACTGACTTGCTCCAACCCTGCTCCTAGTTAAGCACTAACTGAGAATTGGAACTGAACTAACAGTGCAACATAACTCATCGCTGCAATGGTTTCATTATCTCCAGCAGCATTTATTTTACAACACCCTGAGAAATGCTAGTTAAGTTGTGTTAAAGTATTAACGTACATGTTTACGATTGCTTTCTGGATAGATGCAGAATATCTCTGGTATAAAGCCCCTGTTGTTTTCACTGATTATAGAAGTTAATTATGGACTTTAATGACAAATGTAAACTATAGCATTTAGATTAAATAACAGGATAAAAAGTAAAGGTTTGTGTTTTGGAAATCGCAGACAAAAAGGAGCCACTTTTGATTTGGTACTGTCCCTAAAAAGAGCAAAGATTCGCATTTGGTTACAATTTGTTTGATTTTCCATTCAAGCAAAGGAGGGTTCTGCATCTCCTCCTAGAAAGAGGCAGGAGGTCGACTATTGTATTCGAAAGGAAGCATGAGAACACAAAGTAATTTAAAAGATATCTGCTCCTTCAACGTAATTACATTTGACCTATTAAAGTTTCTACTTCACTAATTTTTGTACATGGTTAGAATTTATGCTTTCATCATAAAAGTACAGTGGCCTGTGGCAGCCTGTTCTTGTCTCCCTGAGATTGATTTCTCACTGAACAGACATGAGATTCCAATCAGCTCCACGTAAAAAGTGTGCAGCTTTTAGTATTCCAAAACAGGTGAGCAGTGACTGAGAACTTAGTATCTAAAATTTACAGGTTAAAATCAAACGACTCTTGGATCTGAAAATGCTTCAAGCCTCCTGACTGTGCATTTGTAGGCATCATCATCATGCCTATTTGGTGCCAAAATTTACAAAGATTGCTGTGGTATTGCCATTTGCATCTTGAACGGGTACACTCCAATCAGACCACAAGATGATGGACCAGGCTGGGAGTTCTGCTGTAGACTCTGACTGACTCCCATTCACTGCACAAGCTGTATGTCCCCCAATAAATCCTTCTGGTTTTTCCTGTAGCTTCCTGTAGTTGGCCCCAAAATGCCCAATCTCTCCACAGTTAAAATAAATAGGCTTCTCGGCCTCGCCTTTTATCTCAGTCCTTAGGAGGGCTCCCAGAAATTCCTTCTCTCCCATGGGTGTTTAGTTTCCTTTCATCATCTCCACCTCTATCTTTTGGAGGTGACTAGGGAAGTGTTTCTTCTGAAACAGGAGCTTGTGGATCAGCTCACAATTAGCAACCAGTGTATCAGCCTGCCTGGGCCCAATCACTCTCTGTTCTTCAAAGTTCATTCTTATTGGGAAAGGAATGGAGTTTCCGAATATCACAAAGAAATCAGTTCAAAGGTTTTCATAAGTGGCTTCTTTCCTAAGTGCTTCAGCCTTTCAATATCAGGTATGTTTGATCGGACAATTTCCCAAGGATACAGAATTTTTGATGGTATGCCCCAGCATTAAATTGTGCCCACACAAAATAGCCTTTTTACCTCATAATCAATAGTCTGAGTCATTATCCTCATGCAAGAGTGGATAGACTTCGTGCACTTTCCATAAAAAATAACTCTGCAGTAATAAGAACTAATTGGACTAGCTACCTTAATTGCTGTAGCACCTGCTTGAAAGGCATATGGAAGTTTCTACCTTTGCCTCCTCAAACTTAGGAATTATTTCAGCAAACTGGGTTGTCTCCACCTGCAAGTCTGCACCAGTAGTGTCCTCATGGGACACAGTAGGAATTCTACTGCTCAGCTCGAGTTGTCTTAGTTCAAAGTTCAATTTCTGCTGTTTTTCCTGAAATTCTCTCTTCTTTCCTTGCTCTTTCCTCTCTTTGCCATTTTTTCTCCCTCTCTTTCTCGTTCCTTCTCTTTTTCTTAAGATTCTAATTTCCCTGCTCTAATGTTATCTCTTAACTGCTATTCACATCATGACTTCATCATCCTCAGTATCCACCGATGAACCATTGGCCACACCTTTTATATTTGCAGTCTTTGGGAAAAATTCCAATCCTAGATCTTTTAACTGTTTGAGGGACAGGAGATTTAAATCCTCATATGTAATTTCTCTAATTCTGCTAGAAACATGCCAACATCGAATGTAGACATCTCTATACTGTAGCAATGCAAACTCAAAAAACCTTTTGCAGTTTCTTCCTTTATAATTTGTTTCAAGCTGACAATGAATCCTCTAATTCTTTCATTTTGTCTGTGGTATCAAATTGCAGCACGAGCTTAAACCTCAATGGAAGTGGCCTCTATCTCCATCATAAACATTCACATATTTACCTACTTCAGCTATCCATAGTGTTTAGGTTGAATACCTCCATCCTTTATGCTCGCAGCAAGTGTGCTTGGCAAGTCAGTCAGTACCTCACTGAGCTGCTCATGCAACATTCCCTTACTCAATGATAAGCTTGAAGGTTCAGTATGTGTGTGCAGCAGAGCACAGTTCTTCTCTGAAATGGACTCTCCACAGTTGCTCCTTGCAGTCAAGTCTGCTCATACTTATGAGTCGACAATCATCACGTGAAAACCCAACCAATACTCTTACTGGACCCACCTAAGTGCATATATTTGACCTGATGTGCCTTCAAAGGAAAGAAATCCTCTGAGAAACTATTGTCCTGAATCTCCAGTAATAATAGCTGCATATATGAAGGTTCTGGGAAACAAAGATATATTAGTTTGTTGAGCCAAAATAGTTATCACAAAAACACTCAAGCCTGCTCCACCATTCATTAAGATCCTGGCTGACCCTTTACATTGACTCTATTTTCTTAACTTATTGTCATATTCCTTGTTTCCTTTACTGTCCTAAAGAACTACTGATCCAGATTCAAATCCTACCATTGATGCTAGTGGAATTTAAATTTAGTTAATAAATCTGGAATTAAAAATTAGATGAATGATGACCTATTGTCGATTATTACAAAAATCCCATCTGGCTCACTGCACTTTAAGGAAGGAAATCCAATGTCCTTACCTGGTCTGTCCCACATATGACTCCAAACCCACAGCTCTGTATGATTGACTCTTAACTGCCCCTGAAATAGGGCAAGCCACTGAGTTGAGGGCAATAAATACTGGTCTTGCCGGTAATGGTCATCCATGTTAGAGGTCATTAAGAGTGTGAAACAGTTTGATCAGGCAAATATAGTAAAGCACCTAAGAAGAAATCTCAACTAGGAGCCAAGATTATTTAACAGTCAGAAATAAATCTCATTGTGAGTTCAAGAGAAACTTGAGCGGGTGTGAGAATATGCAATTTGCTACCACCAGCAGCAGTTGCGGCATTTACAAAGTTGTGTTTAAGGTGAAGCTAGACAACCATGAGGGAGAAGGAATTGAAGGATGTATTGATGAAGTTAGATGAAAAAGGGGAGCAGGAAGCTTGTGTAGAGCTTTAACACTGAAATGAGCCAACTGAAATGAATGGTCTGTGTCAGTGCTGTAAGTGCTACGTATTATTTTGCAGTGCAAAGGAAAAATTTGTGTGAATGAAGATTATGTTCTTCTGATGGATGAAGGTGACTATGAGACAGATTCATCACATTCCATTTGGACTAATGTGAGTCTAAATTGTGCCTAGACACATGAGATAGTGAGAAGAATGACTGCTTCTGAATCTTAACGGACTGTGAGGTATGATGTGATGAAGTAGGATTTGCAAAACAGAGTGAAAGGGCACAGTGCTTACACCGTAAGATAGAGTAAATATTTTCCTGATTGGATTGAATCTTCAGAGTACTTCCTGGTATTCCACTCAATACCAGGTACACTACTCACCCTCATCTATGCCTTCTTGGTGACCGCTATCGGGTTCTATCTCTCATTGTTTCAGAAAGTTGTTCATTGTAAATTGGGTTTCTAATTGTATTCAGCTAGTGGGCATTATTTAGGCATTCACTTATGGTCTTTTAGATTTTTAAGCAGAATTTTTCTGATTGAACACACATCTAGAGCAGTTGGGACTTGAACCCAGGACCTCTTGCACAGAGTTAGGGACACTACCACTGTACCACAGGTGTGGCACTTTGATCTTACGCTCAGTAGTGAAAGGGCTCTTGTGAAGCAGTGGAGATGTTCCTACTTCGGGGCCAGAAGGACTAGGTTTGAGTTCCATCTACCACAGAGGTAGACCGTAACACATCTGAATAAGTTAATTTAAAAAACTTTTAAATACAGTAGTTGATAGAGTTTTTCATCATCACCAGAAATAATATTTTAATTTAATAACTTTCCTCTGCTTCTTTTCTTACGACAACCTGCAATTGTTGTACGGGTTGCTAATTTCTTTATGCTAATGGTACTCAAAATGGTATACAGTTGCTGACTGAAACCGTGTTGTTGGTTTGGGAGGTGTATGTCTCATACTGTGTGTAAACAAAGGCTTTTATATGTGAGTATAGGCACCATAGGCACTAGGTAGGCACCATTTCTATCCTTCACTGTCTTTCCATCTCCAGTTTAACAAAACTATGTTCTTGCTCCTGACTGGACCCAACAGCAATTCCAGGGAAGTATCTACAAATCAAGTACTGTCCCTGCTCTCTCTACGTCCATCTTGTATAACTTCTATCCCTGAAGAGGTCTATGACCATGCTGCAGAATTTAGTGATGACAAACTTGAAGCCAAGAATTTGAAATTACTGAATCCAAAATGAGGACGTTTGGCCATTCAAACGGTGGTTCCCATTTCCCCAAACCACCTTCACACATATTCTTTGCCAAGATCACATGTTGGGGGTTGCTTTCAAAGAAAAACAAATGAGTTTCTGAAGTTCTTCCAGGTGATCTTATATACTACAGCTACACTGTAATGGAGGAGCTGGATATTGAGGTCAGTGGCAAGGGTGTCATCAAAAGAACCACACTATCCTGAATGATGACAATTTTCTTGAACTTCCTCACTGCAACTATCTAACAGACATCTAGGAGTGAATGGTGTCTACATTTTCCCCTCTGTCTTATCTTACATCACCAGGTGAAAATTGAATTTAAGTTTATAGTTTGCAGTTCTCAAATGGAATAGCTGCAAGATATTAATGAACTAATTTACCATTGTTGTTAGATTCTTAAAGAAATCAGGCTAGTCAAGCTCAACAATATCTTACTAATTTAAAAATTATGGTTAGCAATGGGTGAACATCAAGTATGCAAATAGCCAATGGTCAAGTTTAACTGACATAACTGTAGATTATCAAATTATAGTTGAGATCAGTGATGTAATTTAGGATTAATCTACCAATAGATCTACAAGTTAATAGCATTAGATAAATGCTAACCAATCCAGTGGGATAGTGGGATTGTTTTATGATTACGAATTGAAGAAATTTAGTCTGTATTCTCCAGAGTTTTGAAAAATGAGAGACGATGTCACAGAAAGATACAAAATTCTCACAGGGTGTGACAGGGTGGATGTAGATAGAATGTTTCTCCTAGTTGGTATGTCCACAACCAGGGGACATAATCTCAGAATAAAGGATAGACTGAGGTATTGAGGAATTTCTTCACTCACAATGTGGTCAATCTTTCGAATTCTTAGAAAGCTGTGGAAGCTCAATCATTGAGCACGTTCATGACAGGAATAAATATATTTCTGGAAACTTATGACATCAAGTGATATGGAGATATTGCAGTGGCATTGAGGTAGATTGAATTATGTCTAATTGAATGTCAGGGCTGGGTCAACAGCTGAGTGGCGTAATCCCATTCCTATGTTCCATCTTCTTTTTGTATTGTACCATTTGTTCTGCACCAACATCCCATTAATCATTTAATTGCTTGGATCCTCCAATCTATCGCAAACCTTCCTTTTTGTTCTTTCCTTTCTTTCATCACCCCATTTCCCTGATTCTGTAATGGCTAGAAGTAGAGTATCTTGAGCTTCTTTCAATTTTGATGAATTATCATTGGTGACTCTACTCCTCAAATTATGTCTGCTGAGAATTCCAGAATTCTTTTTTATTTTAGAATTCTGACATCCAAAGTGCTTTTCTTTGGTTAAGGGCAAGTCATTGGCCGCACTGCCAAGAACAAGGAGTACAAGTTCAAAGCAAAAATGTTTAATAGCCTAACATAGTCTTTAGCTACTTTTAGTCAATAATTGTTAATTGTTTTCACACTCAAAAGGAAAACAAAGGTCCAAAGTCCACTGCTATAAAAGACAGAGCTCTGAAATAAAAACAAAATGCTGGAGAAACTCAGCAGGTCCAATATGACTTTTCTTTAGAACTTGTGTCTACTTCTTTAGAGTAAAAACAGAAAATGCTGGAAATATGCAACAGGCCTAACAACACTAATGGAAAGAAATAGTTGATACTTCAGTGGCCTTACATCGGAACTGAGCAAAGTTATAAATGTGATACATTTTGTGCAAGTGGAAGACAGGAAGAAGAAAAAATGAAAAGGAAGCAAAATACAAATGGATTAAGGTACAAGCTGAAGAATCAAACAAACTGTGTTAAGAGACATTTATTACATTAAAAATTGATTAATTTGGAGAAATCTGAAATTTCGTAAATATAAAAATTGCTTTTTCAATACCGAGAAGCTGTTTTATAACTTTGTGCACCATTAAAAACTCAGTTGCTTCAATTGCCCAACTTTTACAAAGTGTAGTTAGTTCAAAGGGTTTTACAATGAAACCAATGGTGTAAAAGTGAAGTTTCAGATCCTTTTAAGTTAGTTCAAGAGAGTTCCAACAATGGGGACTTCAACAGTGTATGCAAGAGAAGGATGGAATCACCGACAGCAGCTGTTGTATTTTCACCTTTAAATACAGGCTTCAATGACAGATGTTGCCGTCAGTTTCAGAGTTGTAATGATGGAGAGAGCTGACAGTTTCACCATCATTACAACCACAAAGTGTGTCTCATGAGGACTTCTCACTGCCTTTCAAGCAGATTCTACAAAATCCAATGAACCATGATCTCATTGAAGAGTTGAGCAAGCTTGAAGAGCTGAAAAGCCTACCCCTGCTCTTATTTCTTATGATCTCATATTCCCACCAAATTTTGCATTGGAAATGTTACATTGGGACCCCACATTCCAAATAATCTTCTTAGATTGGGAACAGCTGGAGATAAACATTGGTCCTTGCAGTCCCATGGTACCAACCAGAGAATGACCCCTGTATTCCCACTCTTCATTTTCTGTCCATTTAACCTATCTCAATCTACATTAGCATGTTATTTCCATTATATGTGCTCTAATTCTGCATACTAACTAGCCAGTGGTCAAGTTTAACTGACATAACCGTAGATTATTTTTGTGGGGACTTACCAAAAGCTTTCTAAAAATTCAAACACACCAGGGCTATTTGTTCTCCCTTATATCTTCTGCTAATTACATCGTCAAAAAACTCCAACTGCTTTTAAAAACATGATTCCCTTTTCATAAATCTATTTGACTGTGCCCAATCCTATCATTTTCAAGGTATTCAGCTAGATTCAAGCAATTTCTCTTCTACTAATGTCAGGTCAATAGGACTGTCACACATCATTTTCTCTCTCTCCCTCATTTTGTAAATATTGAGGTTATGTTTTTTAACCTTCTAATCTATAAGTATTGTTCCACAAATTTAAAAGCTGACCACTAATGCTGTCCACTTTCCCTACAGCTACCTCTATCAATACTACTGGATATAGATCATCAGGCGCTGGGAATGCATCAACTTTTAGTCCTGTTCGGATCTCCAGAGTTAACTTTTTACGAATACTAATTTATTTCAGTTCCTTTCTCTCACTCGTCCTTTGATTTTGGTTTCCTGTGAGCTTTAATGTATCTTCTTTTGTGAAGAAAGGCATAGCGTACTTGTTTAGTTTCTCTGTCATTTCTGTATTACTCATTATAAATCCTGCTCTTGTGGGCATACATCTGTTTTTGGACACATTTGTGGTGAATGTTACCACCAGCTAGAGCAGCAGGCATGCAGACACAAGACTACAGCACTTTGTGCAGTATCACAATTCAGTCACAGAGCGATAGCAGCAGCTGACTGTCTCTAACTGGTTCAGTATCAGTATTGAGTGTTCAAAATGGCCCTTTTAATCCAGGGGCTGCAGCAAGATAATGTATATATGATCTAGAGTAGCAGTGACAAAATGTATAAGTTGGGACATTAGCTAAGTCATGCTATTTTATGATGTAAGCTGTAGTATTACTGCATTCTAGATAATGTACATTTAGGACACAGAAATATACTGTTTCCATAATACAACATATATTACATTCTTATATATAAATTGCATACACTAGAGAAATAAAAACACTATTACATTTAATAAAAACTGGAATCTGAAATAAAGTGAGGACAGTCTGTGTGTTCACTGATGCTGACTATGTGTGGAATGTAGTGACATCATCAGTGTCAGGCACAGACAAATCACAGAGCCTGCTGCAGTCAGCTGATATCACCAGCCTCATCTGCAGAATAATAGTTTTATTCTCCTTTCTATACTTATCCATTTGAAAATTTATAGAAACTTTTACAGTCCATTTTCATGTTGTCATTAGTTAACTTTCAATTTTACCTTGCTTTATCAGTATCTTAGTCCACCTTTGTTGGATTCTAAAATGTTCCTAATCCTGAGGTTTTACAACATTTTTGGCAATTTTGTAAGCCTCATCCTTTGATCTGACACAATCTGAAACTTCTACTGTTAACCATGGCTGGATCCCTAAACCGTTGGGTATGTAAACTCATTATTAACCACTTATTAATTCTTTAAATTCTAGCTGTTGCATATCTACTAATTAACTTTTGATTCAATTTTACAATTTACATCAGCCAATTTGCCTCATAACTTCAATTTTCTTTGTGTGGATTTAAGACCCTAGTTTCAGATGGAACTACATCACTTTCAATCAAAATGTAAAATGCCAGCATTTACAACAAGAATACCAGTTTTCATTTTTGATTGCACAATACTTGAATGTAAATATTCCATTCTCTAGTCCATTCCCCAACATGCTGTTCTGGAAGACCATTTCATATATATTACAGGAACTAATCTTCCATAGCTTTAGTGCTAATTAGATTCACACAGTGTATATGTAGACTTACGTCCCCCAATTACTGTATTACACTTGTTACATGTACTTCTAATTTCTAATTTATGTCATGTCTGACATTACCACTATTGTTTGGTGGCCTGAGAATAATTCTCTCCAGTCCAGAGCAGATGTCCTGAATCCTGGCCCATCAATGTCTGTTCTCCCTTCCTGCTTCTTAACTTCACCGAAACTGATTCAACATCTTAATCTTCTAATTCAAGACCCTGTCTAATTAGTGTGCTGATCTCATTCTTTATTAACAATGCTATCTGATTTCATTTCTTTTTTTTTGTATCTATCCTAAATGCTGAATATTCTTGACCTTTAAGTTCCCAGTCCTGGTCACTCAGCAGCTAGGTCTCCATAATGGAATTAGAATATACCTGCTTTCTTCTATTTGTGCTGTCAAATCTTCGACTGTGTTGTGAATGCTGCATGCATTTATAGAGTGATTTTAATTCTGTTGTTTTCATTTTTGCATTTTCTATGCTTTTCTGCTGGTGTACTCCTTATGTGTAGTTTGGCTGCTTAAGCTGCATTCTGGTTTTCATTTCATTTATTATATCTTGTTCTCTTTCTTTGTCCTTTCTCAGTTTATGACATTTTCCCTCACTTGGTCCCTTACCTATATTATTGAGTTTAAAGTCTTCTCAATCAGCCTAGTTATCTGATTCACCAGATTCATCACCAGTCCTAGCATGGTTTAAGTGAAGTTCATCCCATCAGTAAATCTTTCACTTTCTGTAGTACTGGTGCCAATGCCCCATGAATCAAAATCCTTTTCTCCCACACTAATGTTTGAGCCATACATTTAACTTTAAACTTAGTTCCTCTATTTAATATGCCCATGGCAGGGGTACTAATCGAGAGATTAGTACTTTTGAGGTTCTGCCTTTTAATTTAGCTTCTAGATGCATATACTGTCTAAGCAGAAACTCTCAGTCCTATCTAGTCCTTCCTCTGTCGTTGATACCAGTGTGGACCACAACAACTGAATCCTACCCATCCCACTGCAGTCCAGTCTCTCCAGTCCAGACCAGATGTCCTGAACTCTGGCATTGGATGGACAACACAGCTTTCTTGGCTTTCATTCTTGGCTATTGAGATCTGTGTTTATGACCCTGACTGTACTGATTCCAACGACTACTACATTATTAGGAATTCCCCCAGCTTGAATAACATCCACAATCAGTTTGGTCAACCACCTCAAACATTCACTTTCACCTACACAGACTGCAAGAACCTCAAACCTCTTGGACAATTATGAGAGCCGAGTCTCCTCCACTTCTGCCTTCTCAATCTCCATACCTGCCACATTCAGAGTCATACCGTCCTGTCCAAAGCCAGGTAATAAAATAGATGATCATATTTCAGTTGGTGAAACCACTTTCTTTAACAATGCATTTAGGTAACTAGCCCCCTTCCTAATGTGTTGCAGTGTACACAGCTTGGCCTCCAAATCAATGACTGTGAGCCGAAGCTCCTCTAGCCGCAGTTATTTGGTTCCCTTGATTCACATAAGTGTTCACAAACATCTAAATCCTGCGTCACCACACATCACGTACTTTGCCATCTCCATTGCATCCAAGGAATTCACCATTTTCCTGATTAAATTTAAATCAATATGTCTGATCTTGCCTGTTTGTTTCTTAATATATAAAGGGTATCTAATTACCTGATTGAAATTTCTTAGTTAAAGTCAACAAGAGATACTCACCAGCCAATCTGTAAACTTTACCACAATTAATAATTTTCACGATTACTAATTTCAGGAGGTCTTGCAGTACAGTGGTGCTGTTTCTAGCTCTGGGCTAGTAGTTCCAGGTTCAAGACTGGCACCAAGACCTACTGGCCATGGAAGGTGAATTTATAATGTAACCAAACAAGCTGATTGCTAGCCTGCACATCCTTCTGACACACCTAATGGCAGGAAGTGAGGGTGGGAGTGTTCCCTGCTCAGTTATCCAGCAGGAGGCAATGGCAAACTGCAGCACATTGTGCAAATGTGTGGATCAAACTAATTAAAGTCCATGGCCCAACTTTTGGAAACAAGAACGGGGGGGAGAAACAGACAACCAAAATGATGCAGGAACCTAAAGATAGGTGAGAATAATAATCAGTAAGTCAGTTAACTATCCATGTTCTTGTGAGGTCCCACTTTAAAATTTGATGGGTGACAATGTTTGAAAAGTGCTACATAGTTTCTTTGTTTAAACACTTAGGCCCCTGTCCTTTGGTTACTTAATATTGCAGAAGCATTCTTCAGTACCATTTTTATATTGTCCACTCAGCCTGCATCCAATTTTAGATGGGGTGGGAGCGTGGGTGACAATTATACCACCAATAATTTCTTACTCTGTGTGAATTATGGCAACACATAATTAAAACTAATACATCTAGACATATCTGCTGTTGTCATGACCATAACTCCAGATCACCTATGACTGTCAAACTTTTAATTGTATCATGTATTTTCCAAAAGAGGACATAGAGTCAGAAGATGACTATGATATAAATCCAGTGGCTATCTGGAGAAGAATTCTGGAAAGTTATACCTGAAGATTTCAAAGAGACTTCAAGGGGAAAAATGTACTTTGAATTCTACTATCATTCTCCAATGTGTAACACATACAGGAGTCTGGGTGAGAGGTGACTTTGTATTCTCCCCTTTTCAAGAATTCACAAGGACCAGGCTTAAAAGCAAGCTGAAACTCTATTTGTGTGTGCTGTTGGGCCGAGATACCTGGGTGTTACAGCCTGGGTTTGAGTGCTGGTATGCTGTGAATGTCACCAAGTAACTTGCTCTGAGTGCTGAAAGCTAGTTTGCAAGCTAGTTTGCAAGACAAAAGTTTTCAGCAAACATGCAAAGCCAAGAATCTCAATGTTGCCTGTTCAACTATCAACATTCTGCTTTTTATTCAAAATCAACTGTTCTACTATCAATGTTCTAACATCTATTAACCAGAAATCAATCTGTATATCTTTCAATGTTTATCTCTTTTGGGCTCACTTCTCATTTCTAATCTCTGTGTACAAGTGTTGTGTTATTATTTCTTCATTTAGTAACTAATAAACTCACTTTTTTGTTAACTCAAGAAAGCCTGTTCAAATTAGCTCATTTTAAAACATGGAGTAATTTGGGTCTAGGGGCAAGATATTCACAAGGGAGGGTGGCTTTTTAATTAACTTTATTGTGACCAACCAAGGGGGCGGATAAATAAAGAAGAGGAGTGACGTCAACACTCCTCATTCAGGATCTTAACATTTTGCAATATCTCAATGGGAACCAGCACAAATTGAGAGACCTCAACCAGGGGTTGGTTATAACAAACTAGGGGCTTTTGTGTAGGAGGTGAACCCAAAGAGTGGCAGAATCTGATATAACCCTGACTGATGGGGGCTATGCTGAGAAATCTGGGACAAACATCTGAGAAGTCCAGCAAGGCTTATCTTGATATTGGTGCATTTTCCAACAGAGATCCGGATGATGGAATGAGATTCTAACAAGGGAGCAACTAAAGGCGTATTAACAGTGATTATTGCTCATTGTCACCCTCATTAACACAGACTCTCACTTCAAAAATATGTAGCGCTCCATAGTATCATGGCATGGAAAGAAACTAGACACTGACTTCAGTTTGCCACTTGCTCTTCTGGATTGCCGTCCTTAGACACCCAGCACCAACATTTCAGGCCACGCTCCAGAATAACTTGTGCACATGTGCCATGTTGATGGATGCCAACATCCAACACACACCAGTATCTCCAATGCCATCACACCACATCTCCGATCCACTTAACAGTATGCCACTGCTCCCTCAATACTGCACTTTGTAGTGCAGTAACAACTATCATGAAAAAGCTACTGCAAGGATATTTTCCATGCCAGGATGGAAACTTAGCTTCCAGATTAGACCAGGCTGCATTGCAGGCTGCTCACTTGCTGTATTAATGTACATCAAGTTAGCACCTATGCTCACAGCATTCTTGCCTTACTTTTCCTTTTTGTGCTTTGTCTCCTTAGACACAGCTTAGAGGCACACAGTACTGCAGTATTGCCTTGCTGTTCAGCTCAGACACAAAGCTAAGCAGCTTGTCATGCTGGTCAGCAATCATTAGTCTTCAGACAAGCGCGCACACATCTTGATGTGCGGCACATTGCTGCCTCAATCTTACACCTCCACCATCTGCCAGCAACTTTTGGGGCAAGTGCACTGTATAAACAGCAAGCAAATGACCATGTCTCAAAGTCTAAGAGGACTAATCATCAATGAAGTCTAGGAGCATACTATCAGTTAGGGAGTCCCAGTACAGTAAATCAAGGGCAGCCTCTTATATTAGTCCAAAAGCTTGAACATGGTCATTTGGCTGCTCAAGGTGGTCAGCGTTGAAATCTTCCTGATATAGAGGGTGAGGAGCCAGATGTTGTGCTCTCCATCAACTGTCTTGACTCGTTCTGCACTATTGCAGACTGCTTTCTCATGGTCTAAGAGGAAGGAAATGTTAGAGTGAGATGAAAATGGATGGTACATCTGTTAATGCTGTTGCAGCTGGGGGGAAAAAGTGTTGAGGTGGCCTGGGTGAATGTCTGTATAGCTCAGAAGCCATGCAGGGTTGGTAGTATGAGTCGATTAGGTGAGAACGAGTGAGGAAGATGCTGCATGCAATAGTGAGCTTGGTACAGCGTGAGCCTTGGTTGAAAGTGGGTGCTGAGTAGCAGAGATGGAGTGAGTGTGAGGTAGTAGAGAAAAACTAGTGGAAATTAATCTAGCAGAGGAGAGAAAGTCATTGACCTTCCTCTTACAGTGCTGGGGATTCCTCCAGCTAGTTGAGACTACATTGCCCCAAGTGGTAACCTAAGGCTAGGCTGGCAAGGTTTGGTGTTATGGCTTCTTCTCGTGGTTCTGGGAGATCAGGATGTCCCTGTCTGTATCACCCCATCCAACCAGGATACTCAGTTCCCTGTCCACAAAGTGGGGCACCAATTTCCCGTTATCTACCGTGTCCAGGGCATGTGTTCATGGTCTACATAAGTACTAAAGACAAAGGTAAGACTCGGAAAGAGGTTCTAGTCTGGAATTGAGAACAGTCTTGGGCTAAAATAAAGAAAGGCAATAATCTCATTTTACTACCTGAGTTACATGAAAATTGGCCTAGGATAAATAAGGTTACATTCCCTACAAAATGTGTGGCTCAAACATAAGTGTGAGATAAATAAATCATGATTCATGGGGCACTGCTACCAGTATTGGGGGAAAGAGAGCTGTTCCACTGGGTCAGGCTTCATTTGAACTATGCTGAGACCAGTGTCCAAGTGATTGTTATAATTTGGGTTGTAGAGAGGACTTTAACCTAATTAATGGGGTGGGTGGACTGGTTCAACTGAGGGGAAGTTTAAAAAAATGAAAAAGGAAAAAGAAAGCAGAAGTGCAGAGTACTGAAGAGACAAATGATAATGAAAGTTTGGCAGGAACGGGTAGAAAAGATCCAAAGAAGACTGCAGCAGAAATTAGAACCAAAATAACTCATGATGGTAAAAGTCAAAGCTGCGCACAGCATCTGTGGCAAAATAGATGTTTCTTTTAATTCATGAAATATGGCTAGACAGTTAACATTGCTGTAGGTCTGGACTCAGGATTCTTGGCTCTAAGTTAAGGACAGCAGTTTCCTTCCCTGCAGGATATAAGGTAGAATTTTCACAACAATTTCATGGTTACCATTAGCCTCTTAATTCCTGAATTTTATTAAATTCAAATTCTACCATCTGCCATGGTGAAATTCAAACACGAGTCCCCAAAACATTACATGAGCTTATGGACTAATAGTCCAGCAATAATACCACGAGGCCATCATCTCTCATGTGGACAAAAAGAATAAATGAATATGACTTGGTAGCTATTACAGAAATGTGTTGCATGATAACCAAGACTGTGAACTCAATATTCAGTGGTGTTTGACATTCTGGAAGAATAGGTGAAAAGGAAAAACAAGTGAGGTAATGTTGAGTGTTGTTAATAAAGGAAGGTATCAGTATAGTGATATGAGTAGTATGATATGAGGTATGAGTAGGGATACAGGTGCAATAAATCATACTGTGGTATCAGTTTGAGTGGAAATATGGAATAGCAAGGGAAAGATGTTATGGATAAGAGTCGTCTATAGGGCCCTGAAGATTTCCCTCACTATGGCACAAAGTATAAATCAGGAAATAATGGTGGCAAGAAAGGACACTACAATTGTCATGGATGATTATAATCTGCATATTGGATGAGACAAATCTGATGAACAACAGTATCATGGAATGCAAATTTGTAAACTGTGTTTTGGAGCAGTACATTGCAGAATCTACCTGGAATCTGGCTATTTTAGAGCCAATAATATGTAACTAGAACAGCTTCTATGGAAGTATAAAAAGAAAGAGTAGTTAAATCAAATGTGGGAGGCTTTGAAGATGAACTGGGGAATTAATAAAAGGGATCAGGGAAACAGCAGATGATTGAAACCAAAATTTTGCATCAGTCTTCATGATGGAGGACATTATAAATATCCCAGAGATAACAGATAAACAATTTGCTAATCTGAGGAAAGATCTTGTAACAGTCTCTGCCATGAGGAAGAAAGCACTTGACAATTGGTGGGGGTCAAGGCAAACATATCACCAGAACCTGATAACCTGCATTCAAGGGCTTTACAGGAAGTGGCTGCAGAGACAGTGACCTTGGTCATTTTGATATTCGTCAAAATAATTTAGAAGACACTGGATTCGGGAATGATTTCAGTGAATTGGTCAGCTACGAATGTGACACCCCTGTTCAATAAGAGAGTGAGACAGAAAGCAAGAAATTTAAGCCAATTAGCTAATCATTTTTCATGAGGAAAATGCTGGAGTCTATTATTAAGGAGAAATAGGAGGACATTTAGAAAGGTTAATGCAATCAACAACATCAACATAGTTTTGTGAAAGGCAAAGCATGTTTGACAAATATGCCAGAACTCTTTGAAGATGTAACAAACAGAGTTGATAACGAGAAATCAGTAGATGTAGTGTATTTGGATTTCTAGAAGGTATTTGATAAGGTATCACAAAAAGGATTATTGCACATGAAAGAAGTTCATGGTGTTAAGTGTATTGTAATGGCATGCATTGAGGATGAGTTAACAGACAGGAAACAGTGGAAATTAATGTGTTTTTCTTCAGGTTGGAAAGTTGCTACTAGTGGAGTGCTACAAGGATCAGTCAGAAGACCTCAATTACTTGCTATTTATATTGATGACAAGGAGCTGATACAGAGGGTAACACATCCAAATTTGCTGATGATACAACGAAAGATGGGAGAGCATGTTGTGATTAGGATATATGGAATCTGAAAGGAGATAAACATAAGTTTGAGTGAATGGGCTAAAAACTTGGCAGATGGAGTTTAATGTAGGAAAGTGTAAGGTTATGCACTATTGTAGGAAGAAGCAAATGTAGACTTATCAAAATAGAGAGAGAGAGACTTTTAAAAAAGTGCAATATTGAATATTTAAGTGTTCTTGTGCATCAAATACAAACAGATAGCATGCAGCTGCAGCAATCAATTAAAATGTCAAATGGAATTTTCACCTTTATTGCTAGGGGATTGGAATTTAAAAACAGAAGGCTTGTTAGAACTGTACAGGATGTTGGAGAGACTACACCTGGAGTACTTTGAATAGTTTTACTCCTTGTATTTAAGAAGGAACAGGAGGCAGTTCAAAAGCTTATCACTACCAGATTCTTGGATTAGGGAGTTCAATTATCAAGAACAGCTAAACAGGATAGGCCTTTATTCATCAGATTTTAGATGGGCTAGGATGAGCTTATTGAAACATAGGCGATTTTGCGAGACCTTAACAGGGTAGATATTGAAAAGATGCTTCTGCTAGTAGGTGAATCTTTAATAAAGGGACACTAATTTAAAATCGAGATGCAAAGAAATGCCTGCAAAAATGCTATTAATTATGAGGGAGTATTAAAGGCTGTGAATGAATGAAATACAAATCTAATGAGTTAAATTTAATTGCCTTTATCTCGAATGTTGCTGTCTTTAAGCTATGAGGTGTCAAACTAGATCTTGACTTCAAATCGCAAATAGGGGTAGGGAGAAAAAGAATGTAATTCAGAGGTTGGGAAAATGGAAGGCTATTCGATATCCTCATGTAATAAAACTCATCATGCAGTAAGTTAACTTTTCTCTCACCCAACTCGAAAAACAATTAAAATTGCAACTTTATTAACTAAAACTATTAAAAGAAAAATACTCATTATAAGCCAAACTTAGAAACGAAAAAAAACATTAAATATTAATAGAAGAAAATAAACATCTCATAAAAGCAGCAATCTCTAAGAGACCATTAAATGCCTTATACTTTATTTGGTAAGTGTTGATTAAAATATCCAGTGGAAGTACAGTAACTCTGGCTAGTTGGCTAGTGAAACTCTTGAATTTTGTAGTTTTTTTAAAAAAAAACACTCATCCAGGCATCGTAAAGATGAAAAGATTTCCCCCGAGCTCCAACTGCAGGTCCAAAGAAGGTAATGTTTTTGTCAAGTCTTTTCAAAATAACAGGGACTCTAGATGATTAGACTGTGCCATTTTCTCCGTCGATGTTTTGCAGCAGTGAATTATTGTGTTTGAATCTGCTCGTAACATCGGCTACTGCTACTTCACTTTCTTTTCTAAATATCACGTCAGATGCTCCTTATTTACCAGCATCAGTATAAGAAGCTGATTCTACCAAAATATCCACCCAAAGTCCATCCAGACTACGGTTTGTTTTTTCCTGTCATGGCTCGATGGTTTTATCGCGTTCGATCGATCCTAACATTTTTACTGAACATAAAACTTCCCCAAAACATGTGGGAAAGTTTTATTTTTCAATCCACATTGTCCGCAGCAGGTATCATAACCAGATCTTCGCAAAGTCTTTACTTAGTGCTTGTCCGCAGTTGCAGCATTACTGTAACTGAAATCGCTCGCTCATTGTGTAGATCATTGTAAAAGTAACCAACGTTCTCTCCTTCAAAGCTCAAGGCAGCCCATTTATAAGAAACAAAAATAGAAATTGCTGGAAAAGCTCAGCAGGTCTGGCAGCATCAATGGAGAGAAATCAAAGATAACGTTTTGGGTCCGGTGACCCTTTATAAGGATCCATTTATAAGACTCGACCTCTCTCCATCTTTCATATGACCTTCACGTATTTCTTCACGAATTACAAATCAGTCAACCCATTTGCATCCACTGACTCATCTGCCAAACCCGATGAATTCAGCGTCATACAGAATTTTTAATGTTTTGCATTGTCCAATTCGGTCCTCAATTTTAAACACTGTTTGAAAATGGAAGTTGAACGACAGGATCCCGTCGATACCTTTCCTTCATCCCTTCCCACATTTTAATATTTGCCGCAGGAATTTAATCTTGAGTGTTGGTATCTCCGAAGTCCCATTTCTGTTTTCCCAGTGTAATAGACCATTTGTAGTTTCCAATGCTAGATTTTATATACGTTTCATAAATGTTTAATTATCTTATCTAGCCTATCAATGTATTTTATGAAACCTCGTTAAGAATTAGATGATGGCAAAACCTAGAGATCACATAGAATTTCAAATTTCCATTCTCTGCGCTGGTTTAAGTTAGACCGATCTTTAATTGTCAATCCATTTTTGGAGTTTGACACACAAATGTACTCCAGGCAGAAAGCACATGGGCTTATAAAGTCCCCTAAATTCCCATCTTTTACCATTGTTTGTTAATCTTATTCTTATAGGTGATTTAAAAAATCCAGCCATGTTCTTAATATTAATTTCCAACCTGTCTGTTTACAGAAATTTAAAAGGATTTCCAAATTTTAAACTTCCTGTTGTATCAGTTACTAATGAATGCTATACCATTCATAAATACAGTACATATCATTGGTCTACTTTTATTACCTAACATGATCCAAATTCCGGTGCTCAATACAGTTGCATTACAGTATTAAACAACAATGGTGAGAGCAGATTACTCTATTTTACATTCTTGGTAATTTTAATTGATCCTGTTCCACCAGGAATGATAGATTCTGATACAAGGAAAGATTAGAAAAATTAGGCTTATTATCCTTGGAGCAGGGAAGGTTATGAGGTGACCTTATTGAAGTGTTCAAAATTATCAACAATTTTGCCTTTTAAAAAAGGATATTCTGTTTCCACCAGTTAGGATGTCAGTAACTGGGAATCACAGTTCCAAGATTGTCAGCAAGGGAGCTAGGAGTGAGATGAGGAGAAACCTTTTTCTTTTCAGAGCATTGTTAGAATTTGGAATATGCTGCCTGGGAGAGTGGTGGAGGTGGATTCCATACTAGGTTCCAAAAGTGAGCTGGATATATATTTGAAAGTAATGAATTTAGACGGCTACAGTAATAGGGCTGGAGAGTGGGACTGGTTGGGTAGCTTATTCAGGAGCTGATACAGACATGATGGGTTGAATGGCCTCCTTCTGTCTTGTAAAATTCTATGATTCAATGATCTTCACCCTCAATCTTTATTCTAACATGGGTACAAAGTGTATTCATGATGAAATAAATTCAGGGTAAATTCACAATCTTTTAAAACTTCAATTAATCAATTATGTCCAACCAAATCAAATGCCTTCAGAAAACCCACAAATGCCACTATGGATGCTTTCCTGGACTTTTTTTCCCCATTAAACAATTTTGTAAAATAGTCAACTTTTCATTGCATTTAGAGGTACTAATTTTTTTTAGCATAAATATCTTTCATCTTTGGTTTATAATGATAACTTTCAACAATCTCCCAGCTATAAGTTTGCTGAGAAGGCACAGCTGGACAGAATCAATTGTTTTGGCCTCCAGCTGTCAACACAGTTCAGAACTGCAGGATCTTCTGACATTGGCAGCAAAACTGTTCCACAAAGTCTAATGCACTTTGGTATTGTTGATATTCTCATCCATGAACTAAACACTCTTGCCAGATCAGTATGATTGCAGTAAACTAAAATCTTTAAATCAAAAATAGTAATTTTATCTGAGCAAGCAGCCATTTTATTCTTAAATTTTTCCACACATTCCCTAATCTCATTCTTAGCTTCCTCACTGGTTTTAGAAATTTACTAATGTCAGTCTGTTCATAATTGTCAACAATTTTCCCCTAAAATGTTCTTCAAGCTCTTTGATAGATTAAAGAAACTTAACATTGAACTTTTATTATTTTTTAAAATTGTGTTTACATTATTTTGTAGATAGATTTCTTCGTGGCATATCATTTTCTAGTTCCAGAACTAGAACTATTATTAGTCTCTCCATTTTTGATCTGATTTTTGGCTGATTAGGCATTTTGCCTTTGTTACATTTCTTCTTTATTAACAGTTTGGCCAATTTAATGATTTTATTTGTAATATCATCTTTATTCTGGCAGTTTATCATCTGTTCTACATTTTCTAATAATTCTACTACATTATCCTCTTTCATCCCTGTTACACTATCTACACCACCACTAACACTATCTACACCAGCAAATCTATTATCGAGATTATCTTCTTTCTCTATTTCATCTTTTCCTTCATCTCTCTCTTCCACATCTGATAACGGAGGTGCCACCAGACACTATCTTTTAATAAATTCTACTATTCTTCTTTTATCAGATATTTGTTATTTTTTGTTATCAAAATCGCTGCTATCATAACGCTAATGTTCCAAGATCCTTAGTACTGTTTGCCTAATGTTAACAGCAGTAATATCTCCTCATCAGTCTAGATTGATTTCTGCTCTCCTCTGCCTTTATCATTACTTTCTATTCTTGTAGTTTTCCTGCTCTCTACATTCTTGTGCATTTCATTATTGATCTAGTCCTATTTTTGTTTTGTATTTCAAGTCATACAATTCACAACCAAATTTGTCATCTAGGATTAGAAGACCCTTACATTTACAGTAGGATGTGAAGTAGCATTGTAACTGCTTTAATTGTTGCAGTTCCTACAATCTTTCTAATTGTATGCTTATTCCTCACATGTTACTTAAATGTTCTCAAGATGTTGTAAATCTCAAACCTGAACTCACAGACTAATTGCTCATGAGGATTTCTCATCTTGATATTCTCTAGTCTATTTCTTTTTGCCTTTCCCATTACCTGGCTACAACTGCCTCCAACGTCACCTCAATGCCATAAGTACTGCCTTCCCAATGCTTTACATTGTTTCTGGTTGCAAACATGTTGGGTATACTTCCCACCCTCAAGTTGTAAAAGGCAAGGCTCACTTCCTTCAACAAGTACCAATCCCTGTTCCCCTACCAACATCCAGCTCTCTTTTATCCTTTCCTGTTATATTTCTGGGCCTTACCAAATGTGTAAAATAGTCCTCATTAAAAGTCTGCATGTATAAATAAATCCACAGTTAACTTCTGAGGTAAAATCTTGTTCAATTTTCAATAATAAATATATTACATTTTTGATGTTCGTCAACTGAAACCTTAACAAATGGGATTGTTTACAGTGGAATCCTGTCCAGGTAGCTTAGGTCACAAAACAAACCCTCTGATTTGCTTTTCAAAACCTTAATGTTCTCTGCAGAGCTCCCAACTGGCCTGGATTTCACTCAAATTTTTCGCCAATTGGCAGGACTAGTTTAGCAAGTGCTCAGATTGCCAATGTAGATTAATGAGGGTGTGCAAACCCACCGTGTCTTGTTGTTCCAAGAGCACCACGTGGAGATAGGAACACTACAGCTCAAAATTGAGAAAAAGTTGTAGTTACTCCCACCAAGTCTGTACAGTTGGAGTCAGAGATTTACCATGAAAAATTCTCAACTCTCTGGAATTCTCTTGAACTGTAATACATGGAATTTGCGAGACTTAAGAAATTTGCTGAAGATCAGTGGGCATGGGCACTAGAAACAGAATCCACTTTTGAAAAGCTCCTATGTCACTTAAGGACACCTAGTGGGTCAAAGATGAGTTCTGCCCAGGGCTGCTTGGGTGTAAGTGATAGCACAGTTCCTCATTCCCACAACAAAACAGATAGCCATGAGGTTATTGGGAATGAGAAGTGGGTTCCACTGGAAGTTCATCCCAATCTTCAGCTCAGTAGTGCCCCAACTTACAGATCTGCTATAGAAACAAAACTGAAGGTAGTACTGACTGCAAAATGGCATACTGTTTTTGAAAAGTTGAAAGACATTTTAATAAGTGAGCCTGTACTTGCAGTTCCAGATTTAAACAAGCATTTAAAGTAACCATCAATGTGAATGACACCAGGGTACAGGCTGTTCTTCTTTATGAAGACAAATCAAAAATAAATTTTAAAAATCAGAAATAGTACTGCACAGTACAGAAGTAAGCTCTCTTTATTACTTGCTCTCAGACACTTGAAATATGTCTGAAATGGCAGAAAGACCACAGTCTACAATGGCCACAACTGGTTAACTGTTATGGAAAAGTTTTAGATCCAAAATTACTCATATTGCCACGAAATCAAATGTAATTGCAGATGTTTTGTTCAGAACCTAAAAAAAAAGAGCCATTTATAAATGAAAAGATATAATTGACATAGGTTACATGAATGGATGTGTGCTTGAGTATAAGTTTTTTTTTGTTTTGCTTTTCCCCTTTTTGTATTGAAATAAGAATGACTCTAAGTCTATTCATCATGCTGGAAAAATGTTATGGATCACCTTAAGCCATGTCAAACTTTTAATGGGAAACATATTGTTAAAAAGCAGACATGGAGCCAAAAGATGACTGCAGATTTCCAGAGAGTAGTTCTGGAATGTCACACCCACGGTATCACAGGAGCTTCAAAGGGAGAAATACACCACAAACTAAATTATAATCTCCTGTGAGTTTCTCAGACTGTGAACACGATAGGAAAAATATAGCAATCTAGGGAAGAGACATGTTTGCAGTTTCCCTTTCAAGAATACACAGGGATAAGGGATAAATGTGAGCTTCAACCCTGCTCACGTGGGCTGAAGCGCTTGTGTGTTCTAGTCAGGCCTCTCTAGACTTCAATATTGAATTCTATAGCTTTAGAAAATGGATACAAAATATCTATTCTTCATTTTTCTTTCATCTCAGCCCCTCACCACACCCCCAACAAATTTATTTTGTTTACTTTCAGTAGAGAGGACCCATTCTCTCCCTTTCACACCTTAATTTACAACCATTTTATATCTGTTTTACTCTTTCATCACCAGGAACAACCCCTTTATCTTTTGCACTGGGCCTCCTGATCATCTGTTCCCTTCAGCCTTTCTCTGCCTCAGTCAAAACAATAAAAAAATTTAACCAACATTTATTGGATCTGAAGAAGAGTCATACTGGATTCAGAATGTTAACTCTGTTCATCTCTCCACAGATGCTGTCTGAATTTCTCCAACAGTCTCTGTGCTTATTTCTCATAGTTGTGTTGTTATTTTTCTTGTGTTTAATAACTAATAACCTGAGCCTTTTGTTAATTCAAGAAAGCCTGTTAAATTTGTTCCTTTCAAAACAAAGATTCATTCGATCTGGGGGGAAGGCATCCACAAGGAAGGGGTTCCTTCTTAATCAACTTTGTTGCAACCAACTCAGGGGCATGGTTGAACAAAGGGAAAATGGGTTCATTCCCCCTCACCCAGGAACTTGGCGGTTTGGGGTAGCCTATCTGGAACCAAAATAACATGGGGACTCTCACACGGAAGCTGGTCATTACACGGGCTTATTTTAAGGATAGTTCTTTTCCAATACTCATTTAATGATAAAATTGCCTAAATATTGCCATCCCAAGACCTTGATTCTTCATGGAGCCACCTCCAGCTCAATCCCAAACTCTGAGTGATTGTGTCAGATTTTCAGTGGAGTGGCAATCTCATGCAGATGGAGGTAGAGAACCACTCAGGCAGATTGCCACTCTTCCTCTTTTTTCTTAACGAAAGAAAAAAGTCTGCATTTCTGACAGGAGATTCCAATCCTGGCTCCATTGACCAACGTTCCGTACTGTCAGTTTTCTCACTGTGCAGAATTATTGCGGGGAGGCAAACCACATCCTGTTTCCACAGTAGTCAGTTGCTGAATCTGAAATTGAAAGATCCAGAATCACAGACAGCTTCTTTAACAACTGCAGTCAAATGGTAAGAACATAAGGTAAGTGTAAGATTAGGGTGCGGAAGGGCTCGAATCATAGAATCTCTGCTGTGCGGAAAGAGGCCATTTGGCTCATTGAGCCTGCACTGACCCTCCAAAGACCATCCAACCCAGATGCAGACCTTATCCCCATAAACCCCCAACCCCCCATTTTGCATGGCTAATCCACCTAGCCTGCACATCCTCAGACACTACGGGATAATTTAGCATGGCCAATCCGTCTAGACTGCACATCTTTGGAAACAAAACAAAAGTTGCTGGAAAAGCTCAGCAGGTCAGGCAGCATCTGTGAAGAAAAAAAAGAGTTAACATTTTAGGTCCGGTGACTTTTCCTCAGAACATCTTTGGATGTGGGAGGAAACCAGAGCACCCGGAGGAAACCCACACAGACCTGGGGAGAATGTGCAAACTCCACACAGACAATCAGCTGAGGGTGGAATTGAACCTGGGTTTTTGGTGCTGTGAGGCAGCAGTGCTGACCACTGAGCCGCCATGTTACCCCAGGTGCCAGATAAGTAGGGTACTGGATAGGTAGGAGACAGGGAGCTACGAGGTTAGATGTTGTGTACGTAGGGTGCCAGGTGGGTAGGATGACAAGTGGTTCAGGAAAAGGATGCCATGATGGAAAGGTGCCAGGGTGCAAGGTAGAAAGGGAGATGTGTAACTGATGCACTTTTTATTGTATGTTGGAGTGGGTGGGAGAATTTGGATTGGGCAGGTGTTGAGGTGGGTGAGTGTTGGGTCAGGTATGGTTCATGTTTGGGAGCAGAGAAAGGGGGATCAAGTTGGAGTGGTGGGGTCACTCCGATCTGGTCTGGAGTAGGGGAAGGGTCAAGAACTGGAGTGTGGAGTGTTCTGACTCTTTGGAATTCCTTGCCACAGAGACCTGCAGGAGCACAGCTCTTGTGTATATTTAAGGCTGAGGTAGATAAATTCTTGGTCAGTAGGGGAAAGGGGAGGGAAGTGGGCTCGAGGGGCCAAATGATCTATTTCTGTATCGGGGTAAGAAGTGCGTCTGGTTTGAAGCAGGGGGAAAGAGGGGTTGTGTGGTCTGGGGGAGGTATAATTAGGGGTGAGAGAGGTAAATATGAGATCTGTTCGTTAGTTATTCAGGAGTTAGACTATATATTTAAAAGCCTGACTGTTTCACTTAATCCCTCCGAATTCTCGGAGTTGAACTGAGGTTTTCAGGGGGTTCCAGGCGTGGAGAAATTGCCGAGCGGAATCTTCAATTTCTCGGGAAATTCCTTCGGAGTCTGGCTCGGCTGGTTTCCCAGTCACAGCTCCCATTCTCTGCTGGAACAACCATTGCCTGGCCAGCGGAAAATCCCCGGGACTTCGCCTACGTGTGCTCCGAAAATCGGGCGGAGGTCGAGTGAAGTGAAAAGCGTAAGCGGAGGGAGTTTATGAGAAGTTATTTTTTTCAAACCCTCCCTGGAAAGGCGTTTGTCTTTCAAAGTGACAACGTTAATAAAGAAAAACAGTTGGCGTCTTCAAGGGAAAGGAAAATGGAAATTTAGCAGGAGTTTCCCTGCAGTGAATAAATGTTTGCAACCTGATAATCAGCTGGATGCGCATTGCCCAGAATCACAAGACACGTACTGCGTGAATATTCCTCCCCGCTGGTTTACAGGAGGAAACAGCGCCTGGCAATCCGACAGTCCTGGGCACTCAGTGTCTGTCCCCAGCCCAGAGTAAACACCTACTGCACTGTTAAACTCTCAGCTATTGGGATAGCCAGCTCCGATGGATACAGAGGCGGTAAGTTTTGAATGAAGCCCCAGTTCCTCTCTCTGAGCTTGCTGCTGGTTCGGGTTCAGTCCGGAGGGAGACCCCGCTTTATCACGGCGACTTGTACCTGGAGCAGAAACGTCCACCCCACCCCCACGGCACGGTGCACACTGGAATCAATATCTCACAAACTACCAGAAAAGGAGACAAAAGTGACCAACTGTAACTGTCCAGCGGTTAACGTTGTGGTATATACATTGCTTACCTAGTTCTAGACTGCTGTCTTTAAACTCCGGTTAAAGTAGATAAACATTTCGTAACGTTACCACCGGAATTGAATATTTGGCCACACCGTCGTTATTAATGTTTGTACTCTAAGTGATTAAATGTATTGTGGTTATAGTTTCTGGTGAAAGGAGCTGCATGGCAGGATATTTGACATAATGAATTGTGATACAAAGTACGACAAATCATAAATAAGTACTGGCAGCTTGAGCTTGCATATGTGCATTTCCTCCTGTCTCCCCTGTCATGTTTTGAGGGTGTTACTGCACCATATTGGTGAATGATTCAGTATTGGCCTTTCCTACTTTGTCTGCCTAAGTATTCTGTTTTCATGGTTAATTGAATGACATCAGAGTATGCAAATAAGATTAATCACAAGCAACTTTTGTCTTATGCTCATTCAGTTGTTTATTTTGATGTGTTATGATCATATTACCCATTTGATAGCAAATCCTGATGCTGCTAATACATGTACATGAAGTCAGTTTTGTGTCCATGGAGCTAAACTGACTAGAATAACACTTGTCACATTCACTGTTTTAATCAGTATAATTACAATGGAAATGTATTCAGCGCCTTATGCAAAACTAATGGCAACATCCTGTCAGAATCTCACTTGGAACATAAAACCTCTACTCCAGAGACTGTATCTTTGGTTGTTGCCGTAAAATGTGTTGCCTGAGCATCACTGAGACAAGCTGTCCACTCTTGAACTGAAGGCACTGAGGCTTATTTAAGACTCCGTAAGACAAGCAATACGCAAGTAGAGAAGGGAATCAGTGAGGTGATGGGAGAGGAAGGGCAGTGTATTCTTGATGTACATGTAGAAGTTGAACCAATGTCTTTGGATGTTGTTGAGGAGCAGTGTGTGGATAAAGAAGAGCATGTGGTAACAAGGATAGATAGATCTTTGGGATTGTGAAAGCAAGATCAGGCTACTCTTATGATGGAGTGAAATTCTGCTTAACTAAGTAATGAGGGAAAGGAGTTGGAGAAGGACAGTGTGGCCAGTCGTGTCAAAGGGTACAAAAGGGTCATTGGTAAATGAAAAGGGAAAATGGTCAGTCATGGAAGATGTCACTTGTTTTGAAAAGGATCCCAAATTATATAAGGGAGTCATCAAAACTCATGTTTGTTTTATTTATAATCTGCAGGGGTAGATTTAGAACTGTGACCTTGTTTAAAATTTTAATTGATTTCATAAATTGAGAGAAATTTCAAATTCCTACATTAGATTGCTGCTAGTTTCCCACTGTTTAGTTTAATATCCCACTAACAAAATACAGGATTGAGTAATTTTGGTTCTGGTGTATACCAGGAACAATATAGGCAAAGAGACTTTATGTACCTTTATATAAATGTTTTGAAAGTTCTTAAATGCAATTCAATTAAACATAAGTTTGCACAGCAAGCTGAAGACAATAAAGTACATTCAGCCATTTATCCTGCAAGGTTTGAGAACCATGGTCCTACAGCATTCCAACCAATATTAGAAGGGTCTTTTCTGAAGAAGGGTCTAGGCCTGAAACGTCAGCCTTCCTGCTCCTCTGATGCTGCTTGGCCTGCTATTTTCATCCAGCTCTACACCTTGTTATCTCAGATTCTCCAGCATCTGCAGTTCCTACTATCTCTCACCCACATTCCTTTATTCCCTTTCAACTATTTTTCCTCGTGTTTGTCTTTGGGAGAAACCCTCTTTCCCCTGCCCATTTCATCTTCAACTCGAACATAGCTCAGTGGATACTGGAAATTGGAAATTAAAATGTTAGCACTCGTATGTGGCAGTATCTGTGCTGCTGACACCAGGTTTGCTGAATATTTCTAGCATTTTCTGTTTTTATCTCGCATACAAATACCCTTATGAAATTCCAGCTGGCTCACCTTTGATCGTCCATTCACTGAAATACCTTTGCTTAACCAATCGTGTTCACTGTATCTGAAGCACCTTGGCTCATTTTCTACTTTAAAGGCAATACTATAAATTCAATTTAGGTTATACCATTTGTTTTTCAACTAAAGCACAGCAATAACAAGGGATTCTTAATTAAAATAAATCCACTTTATCCAGTCAGAAATGGAACTGAAACTTAAAGGCCTCTGATTTTTTTTAATATGTATGTTACTCTCACCAACATTCACCTGTGCACTCCAACTATACTTCCTTCTTTCTCCACATCTAGAAAAACACTTCCTCCAATTTACTTGCAACTGCAGTTTCCAAATGCCAAATGTCTCCCCTTGACCATGAGGTCACCATGACATTTCTGCTGCTACTGATCTGCTTAATTGCACCTTCACTCCCAATTTACTACCATCCTCTTTTCTCTAACCCTGACTGTTCCCCTTGGAATGGCCATCATCTCGACTTCCTGAAGTCCAAGTGATGTAGACTTGATCAGTATGATTTAGCCATTCATCACTATGTAAAGTGTTATTGGAGCTAATCTTGCCTACTAAAACTGTTCACTATTCCAAGATCATTCTATAAAGCAAAGATAACTGTCAGCTTCCTGTTTGCACCCTAAGCCTTCTTACACTTCCCTCCCCTGACCTCTCCATCTTCATTTTCAACAAGAATTCTGACGAGCTCAGGGACGTGTTGGTTACTAACATTAAGACCATGCAATAGTCGGTTTCTGCTGCATCACTTCCTTCCATTAGCCCACAGGTCAAACCTCCTCTAAAACTTATTCTTGTCCTAGCCCTAAACCCATATCTATCTTCTTTTCAAAATTCCGCTCGCCCTCTCCAAGCTTATCTTATCAATTATAGTCACTTACTGCACCCGGACCCTTTTCCCATTGAATAGCTGACCAGCCAAAATTCGGGATGGAGATGTTGATGATGTGAATTTCAGAGTCCAGGCTTAGATAGTTGAAAGCACAGCTGTCAGTGTTGGGTTGAGCCACATTGCAGATACATGAGGCCAGGATTAATCTGAGAGGAAGTGTTAAATTGGTTGTATATTCAGTGCCAAGATTTTCAAAGCAAGCGTTTTATTACAGCTGCTTATAGAGGCTCTTGCTGCCAGTACGTGCACACTGGAGACTACATAGTTAGGTGATTAAGACAACAGATTCCATGTTATTTTGCATGACTGTCCCAGATACAGCATCACTAAATAAAGACAGTCAAATTTGAACCTCATTTTCTGATCTTTGACAGAACATTTCTAAAAGCTGTGTTGGATTCACTCAGAAATAGCTATTGCAGAGTTTCCACTCTATTTTTCTAGGGTAATGCACATTCTTTGCAAGGGTTGGGAAGATCAGCCACAGCTTTTGTTTATATTAGAGGCTTTAACATGGTGTAAATTTTTTAAGGTGTTTTACTCGAATGTGAACTGATGAACGTGACGATGAATGAGGCAGTATTAGAATAGATAACTATAAAGCTTGGTCGAAGATCGTGTTTTAAGGAGCATCTTTAAAGAAAGTGATAACGGTGCAGAGGTTTCGGGTGTGAATTTCAGAGCTGAACATCTTGAGGGCACAGTTGCTCATGGTAAGGCAAAGAAAATAGGAATGCAAAAGAAAGCTGAACTCTTGGAGGATTATAGGCCTGCAAGAAGTTGCTGAGAAAGGGAGTGGCATGACCAAGGAGGAATTTGAATAGCAGGATATAGAGTGGGCGGCACGGTGGCTCAGTGGTTTGCACTGCTGTCTTAGCACCAGGGACCCAGGTTCGAGTCCACCCTTGAGTGACTGTCTGTGTGGAGTTTGCACATTTTCCCCATGTGTGTGCGGGTTTCCTCTGGGTGCCCCGGTTTCCTCCCACAGTCCAACGATGTACTGGCTGGGTGGATTAGCCATGGGAAATGCAGGGTTACAGGGATAGGATAGCGGGTTGGGTCTGGATGGGATGGTGTTCAGTAGGTCGATGTGGACTCGATGGGCCAAATGGCCCGCTTCCACACTGTAGGGATTCTCTGATTTGAGAAGATTTACACATTTGAGGCTTTGTTTGATTGGGAGCCCATGTCTTGAGTAATTGGAAAATGGGACTTCTGAGTTCGGATAGAGGCAGCAGATTGTGGATAATGTCATGTTTACTGAAGGTGAAGATTTACGGTATCGTGGAAATGCTGTAACAATCACTTACCAGGGATTGATTAACTCTCAGGGTTAGTTTAATTAAAGAAGTAAACCACATCACAAGTTATGAGGTAGACATTACAGAAAATCGTCTGATGTATATGGTGTGTGTAACTTGCAGACCCACAGCTACCCAGAGTCGCGGCATTGTAGATATTTTTAATCAACCTATTCAGATGCGTTAAGACACCTTTGGAGAGGTGGGACTTAAACCTGTGCTTTCCAGCTCAAATGTAGGGACACTGTTCTCTTTACATTTTTTTTTCCTTCACACAGACCCTCGGGTGCGAGTGTGGCAGCCGCTTCCAGAGCCAGAAGTCAGCTCTGTAATCTGCATTGGCACACTGATTGCCATTCACAAAATGCCAGCTGCACAAATGGCCTAGAGGGAACCAGCACTGCACCACAAGAATCCTATTCACAACATTGGACATCTGCAGTACATGGAGTCCTTGAAGGTGGACTCTCTTAAAGGCAAGGTACACATCCAACAGAAGGTTGCCAATAACAGAATTGGAATAATTGAGCTTGAAGGCAAGCAAAGCATGGATGTGCTTTTCAGGAGCTGAGGTGGATAGAGATGATCAATCTTGCTAGGGTGAAACCAAGAATTCTTAAAATAGAGATATAAGGGGGTTGGAAGTCCAGGCCCCAGTGATATAGGTTGCTGAAGTTGTAGACAATCTAGTTCTGCTTCTGACAATGATCTGAGATCAGGGTGGAATTATTGACAAAGAAAGGAGATTATTGTGGCAGCTGAAGACAGTGGTTTCTGTCTTCCTAACACTTTAATTGAAGAATTGACAACTTACATGTAGTGGAGGAGTTGAGACAAGGCAAGGAAGTGGAGATTGTCCAAGGCATATTTGTACACCAACGTGACCTATTCTCCTATAGGTGTTGCCACAGGACAACAGGTAGTTCAGAAATAGGAAGGGGATTAGATCCATGAGCTTTCTTCAGGGCTAACAGAGCAGAAAACAAAAACCACTGCAGGAGCAGCATGCAACTGGATAGATAAGAATGAAACCAGATACACACCTTGCCACTCAGTTGGACAGTGAGGGAGAGGTGTTGGAGAAGGATGATTTGGTCAACGATGCCAAAAAAACAGGTGAAGAAAATGTAATTTACAATGGTCACGGCAACCGTAGGATGTAATTTGTGGATTTTAAAAATGGCCATTTCAGAGCTGTCTCAGTGTGCAAAGATAGTATGGATTTAGAAGAAATGACATGGGAAGGAGTTTGGAGATGGGGTCATAGTTTGCAAAGACATAATGGTCATGGATATCTTTTCTTTGAGGAGCCAGGCGATGATTTTGTTTGTTCATTCTTGATGGCAGATTTGAAGGTGAGTGGGGTGGGGGAAGTAACAGAAGGGTGGGACCATATAGAATATCTGCTGGCCTTCATCTCAGGAAGGGAAATTGGATAGTCAGTGGTTTAGTGAGAATATGATTGAATGTGGAAGTGAGAGGATTCACAGATGAGTTTTGATGGGTGGTGAAAGAGAAACTCTGAAATAAATCCAAGTTTTGTGCTTGAACTGGGGTGCTCCTTGGATGTAATGTTTGCCTTGATTTGATAGGAGACAATGGGAGATGGCAGTGGTAGCCGAATGGATGGTCACAATCTTAATGTCAAAGTCATACAGGAACTCCTTATGCCTGGAGCTGGAAGTGAACATGGAAGTCATAGGATCATCCAATTCATTCAGCACAGAAACGGGCCCTTCAACCCGTTGATGGCTAGTGCAGATACAAACATCCATCTATATTACTATCATTTTCCAGCACTTGGCCTGTAGCTTGTGTGCTATTTTAGATACTTTCTAATTAACCTGTTCAGAGATATCATGACACACCTCTGGAGCTGGAGGGTCTTGAATCTGGGACACTACCACTGTTCAGTGAGAGCACTCCCCACCCTTGCCCTTGTATTCAATGCCTGACTCCTAAAAGCAAGTATTCCATATGCCTTCTTAACCATCATGTCAACCTTTACCTACTGCTTCAAGGATCTGTGAACGTGCACACCGAGGTCACTCTGATCCTCATACATCCTAGCATCCTGCCATTTAATGCATGCTCCTTTGCTTTGTTGATCCTCACACTTTTCAAGATAAATTTCCATTTCTACTGTTCAGTTCATCAGACCAGCCTGACTATCTTGTCCCGTAGTTGAAGGCTTTCCTCCTTGCTATTTACTATACCACTGATTTTCATATTGTTTGCAAACCCAAGTTCTACATTTATGTCTAGATCATTAATGTACAAATAGCAAGGGATCCAGTCTCTCTCTCACCCTTCGACCATCACCTTTTCCTTCCTGCTGCTAAGCCAGTCTTGGATCCAATTTGCTGAATTGCCCTGGATCCCCAGGCTCTTAGCTTCTTAACAAGTTTGCCACGCAAGACTTGTCAAAAGATTTACTGAAGCTCATATAGACAACATCAGCTGCACTACCCCCATCTACATGCCACCCGAAAAAAATCAATCAAAATTTGTTAAATATGATCTCCCCTTTACAAAGTCATGCTGACTATCTTTGATTAATCCTTGCCTCTCCAAGTAGAGATTAATTCTGTCTCTCAGAATTTTTCCAATATTTTCCTGTCACAGATTTCAGACTCATTGGCCTGTTGTTTCCTGGTTAGTGCTTGTCAGCCTTCTTGAACAATGCTACCACATTAGCTATCCTCCAGTCCTCTAACATCCTTCCTGTGGCTGAAGAGGTTTTGAAAAATTAATGTCAGAGCCCCTGAAATCTCCTCCCTTGCTGCCCACAGCAGGCTGAAATACATCTCATCTGAACATGGGGATTTGTCCTCTTTCAAGCCTGCTAAACCTCCTCTCTCAAAGCGAATTTCTTTAACAAAGTCTCCTCCCTGATTTCTATATCTACTTTGACCTTCTCTAAAGTAAATAAAATACATTTAAAACCTCCAGTTATATCTTTAGCTCCAAATGTACATTGCTACTTTGGTTCCTAATAGGGCCGACTTTTTCCATGGTCCCTAATATACTTAATATACTCTAGACCCTAATATATTTAAAATATCTTTGGATTTTCCTTAATGTCACCCACTGGTATTTTTTCATGTCTCCTCTTTGCTCTCGTTTTTTAAGCAACCCCCTGAAATTTTCCATAATCCTCGAGGGTATCCACCTTCAGTATATTATCATAAGCTGCGTTTTTCCATATCCAATCCTGTACCTTCCTTGACATCCAGCGATGTCTGGACTTCTTGATCCCACTCTTCACCTTTGCGGGAATGTATTGGCCCTTCACTTTCAATGTTTCCCTTTTGAATGTCTCCCACAGCTCTGATGTGGATTTTCTTGAAAGTAGCTGCACCCAGTCCACTTTGGCCATATCCCATTAAATCTTACTAAAATCAGTCTTCCCCCATTCAGAACCTTTTATTTCAAGTTCATTTTTGTCCTTGCCCATAATTACCTTAAATCTTACGGAATTATGGACACTATCATCAAAATGCTCCCCCACTATCACATCTACTACTTGCCCCATGTTGTTCCCTAAAACTAAGTCCAGCATCACTCCCTCTCTCGCACGACTTTCTATGTGTTGGCTTAACAATATTTCGTGGACATATTTTAAAATTTCTGTCCCATCTGAGCCTTTCACACATGTTCATCTCAGTTAATGTTGTGGAAGTTAAAATCCCCTGCTGTTATTGCCCTACTGTTTTTTACACTTCTCTGAGATTTGCCTCCATATCTGTCTGTCTATCTCTCCCTGACAGTTTGATGGTCTATAACACACACCCAGCAAAGTCATTGCCTCCTTTTCGTTTTTAAATTTCACCCATATGCCCTTATTTGAGGAACCTTCTCCAGTATCATCGCTCCCTACTACAATGATTGATACTTTGATCAATGTTGCGACACCACCTTTTCTTTTACACCCCTCCCCCACGTCTCCTAATGATTCTCTACACTGGAATATTGAGCTGCCAGTCCCATCCCTCCTGCAAATATGTTTCTGTAATACCAATAATGTCATATCCCCATGAATTAATGGAAACCCTCATCTCATTTGCCTTACTCACAACACTCTTCGCATTAAAACAAATGCCATCAAGCCTTGCCGTGCTCCCCTGTGTTTTAACCTGACTTTATTTATACTGCCTTCTAGATGAATTTAGTACTTGTCTGTGCATCACCTTCCACTGTACTCTTGCTCTAGATGGAAGCTAGGAGTTACCTTTACATTTCATGATGAATCTGAAGTGCAGAGTTTAGCAGTGGAGGTGGGGGGTGGTTCTCCTTCGAGCACTGACTTGGAAATCTTTTCTAAGTATTTACAAGGTAATAAAGTATAGCTGAAATTTTCAGGAGGATGCTATTCGTAAACTTTTTTTTCACTCATTCATGGGAAGAGGGTGTAACTAGCTAGGCCAGCATTTATTACCCATCCCTAATTGCCTAGAAGACAATTAAGAATCAACCACATTGCTGTGGTCTGGAGTCACATGTAGGCCAGACCAGGTAGGGATGGCAATTTCCTTCCCGAAAGGACATTAGTGAACCAGATGGGTTTTTTTGACAATGGTCGTCATTAGACTTTTATTTCCAGATTTTTTTTTTTTTTTTGTTGTTGCCATGACAGGATACAAACTCAGGTCCCTGAAACAATACCTGATTCTCTGGATAAATAGTCCAGTGATAATACCACTAGGCTGTCGTCTCCCCATTTTTATTCATTTTGAGCCTCTCACCACAAAATATCATCACCCTTTTCCCACCTACCACCACCCCTCCCCCACAACACGAGCACGTTGAGATAGTTGCTAATTCTTGAGATGCCAAGACACTTTAACAATCCTCAATTCTCTCGTCCAACTTCCAAGATCTTCTGCACCACATTATTATCCTTCTCTACCTCAAAGCATCAGAACACCCACCCCCATCAAAGCTCCAAGAGCATAGCACTGCCCTCCAAGATGTTGTACACCTCTGTACTTGTATTAATGTTTCAATACCTATGTCGCACCCAGCAAACACTCTTGTCTGTGCTCCTTTATTGCAATTTTACTTCATTGGCTGGAAGGCTCGTTGTGATACAGAGGGATGTCAACATCACAGGTTCAATTCCCACACTGGCTGAAGTTACCATGAAGGACTCTTCTTCTCAACCACTCTCCTTGTCTGAGGCGTGGTGACCCTCGGGTTAAATCACCACCATTCAACTGTCTCACGTGAGAGACATGATGTGGAGGTGCCGGTGTTGGACTGGGGTGGACGAGGTCAGAAGTCACACAACACCAGGTTATAGTCCTACAGGTTTATTAGAAATTATAAATTTTCGGAGCGCTGCTCCTTCATCGGGTGAAGTAAAGAGAAGACACACACACAGGCGCAGAATTTATAATCAGAGAGATCAAAAGGTCATACAAATGGTGTGAGTGGAGCAGCAACAGGCTTAATAAGAAGTCTCTGCAGGTGATCAGACAGTGTGAGTAAAGTGTCAACAGCTGAGTAGCAATTGAAAGGATGACATATAATCTGATTGAGGCAGAGAGATAGTTAAAACAAGGTGGTGCTGGAGACACATCAAATGACTGGAATAGCATGATAGGCATGAGTCGCATGCCGAGGGTCTAACCAAAGTAACAAGAAATCCAAAACTGTAGAAACTAATTAAGATAGATGGATCATAACAAGTTATCAAGGTGATTGTGTCAAAACAGGACACTAAATAAGATCTTGCAGATACAAAACAATATGGTGGGGTTACATGTAGTGTCACCTGAACCCAGGATCACGGTTGAGGCCATCTTCATGGGAATGGAACTTGGCTATCAGTTTCTGCTGAGCAATTCTGCGTTGTTGTGTATCTCCAAGGCCGCCTGGGAGGACACTTACCCATAGAATGTCCTTGACCGCTGAAATGTTCTCCCGACAGGGATGGAACATTTCTCTCTGGCGATTTGTTGCGCAGTGTCCATTCATCCATTGTCATAGTGTCTGCATGGTCTCGCCATGGTCTCAGGGTATCCTTGCCTGCGGCGTATAAGGTAGTCAACACTGGCCGAGTCACATGAGTATCTGCCATGTATGTGGCTGGTGGTGTTCACACGTGGGAGGAATAGTTCAGATGTGCAACCTCAATGTATTTAAGTAGGAGCTAAATAAACTTAAGGGAGAAAGGAATGAAAGGTTGTGTTGACGAGATGTGACGAAGAGTGGTTGAAGTTGGCTCGTGTCAAGCAAAAACATTGATATAGTTCTCTTGGAATAAATGACCAGTTTCACTTTTGTTTCTGTGAAATGCAATCACCTCTTCCCATTGTTCCCAGATTCTGGGACAAAGCTTTTGAACGTATTCCTTTCACGTCCATCTCTTATGGATACTGCATTTTGAAAAAGACATAGTTTTGAGAAAATAGATCACTAA
Source organism: Rhincodon typus (assembly GCF_021869965.1). NCBI lineage: Eukaryota > Metazoa > Chordata > Chondrichthyes > Orectolobiformes > Rhincodontidae > Rhincodon > Rhincodon typus. Next base: position 35,899,163 of record NC_063341.1, on the reverse strand, counting down.
TGGCAATCAAAATTGTGGACGTAGAAATTCTGTAAAATTATGGATATATTTTAAGCCATAAATGTCGCTAACAAGCACAAATACTGATGTAACAAAAGATGTAATTTAACTTCTTCAGTTATGACCCTAATAGTTTATGCTTTTCTCTGTGAAAAATACAGCGTAATCATAAAATCCTTGTGCATCTTCAAAATTTAATAACATTAGGTATACGCAAGATAGCAAATCTTAAATGGGCAAATGAAGATATAAATCACAAGCTTTCTATAAAATACAGATCAAATTTTTCACCTTTAACAGAACTGCAATCTTCTGGAACAAAAACAAAGTTGCTGGAAAAGCTCAGCAGGTCTGGCAGCATCTGAGAAGGAGAAAACAGATTTAACGTTTCGGGTCCGGTGACCCTTTCTCAGAACTCCATCCAATTTTTCCACCAGCTCACCACCTCAGTTACTATTTTCAATCGGTTTTGACATTAGCGACAATAATATTCAAAATAGTTGAAATATGATTTCATATGTAACTTCTGATTTGCTTCTGTCATGTGAACATCAAAATCATTAAAGTTTCGGATGCATAAACACTATAAACATGCTCTCTTACTTTCTACTATGCTGCATAAAATCTTTAAAACACATTAATGTTTAATGCTTTGTACTTTTCAGTTCATAGTCTTGTAATTTAATAATGTACAAAGCTAATCCAGATAAATTGAATGCTACGGTAAAGATTTCAGATGATATGGAAGACAAGATAAAAAACTAGTCGGAAATATAAAGGAAATTTGGACAGAACCCAAAAATTACCAATGTTATGGATAATTGGCAGAACAGTCCATTTGAAGAAGGATAGAAGTTTATTAATATAATTGGTTGGATTGCTGATTAGAAAGGCGATTAAGAGCGAGGAAGGTGCCATTGACCAAAAAAAAGAGCTGATTGATCTGATGGAATGAAAGTTCTGGTGTAACAATTATTTTTTTATTCTATATAAAGACGTGTATTGTTAGGCTAAAAGTGCCTTCTTTAAGGTCTGATCAGATGAATTCAAGAAGCCACGTGTGCTTTGATATAAAGCAAATTTATTAGCTTAATCTAATGTAGATATATACAAACTAATGAGTGAATCGATTAGCTTAAACTACTTTAGACATAATCAACAAGCAAGTCTCACTGACTGGCACAAGACAGAGACTCCTGGATGATGGCTGGTACTTGGAGCTCTATCTCAGTTTCCACAACACTGGTCTTGTGAACCCTAGTTTGATAGTGAAAGGTTTCACAAGTGGGATAAAGTCCCTGATATTAATACTATTCTAGTTTTGTGTTCTATCACCATGTCATAGTACTTTGAGTACTTTTCAAGACATTCCATTGTACATTAAACAGGTATAAAAACATCTCCAGGTGGCTCCATGTTAACTGCATAAAAGAGTGATTCCCAGCCACTACCCACCCCACCCACCTTCCCATTTTTGCACTAGACTGCTTTCCATGTAATTTTTCACTTTCTTCAACTGCTTGATGTCAGGTTCAATTAACCCTTAACAATCTGGTTTGGATATTTCTAAGCCTAACATTACAAGAAGCATTTTTATTATAACTAGAATTCTATCAGGCACATCATATTTTCCCACAGTTAAGGCTCTAGTTCTTTCATATCATCTTCAAGTGCTAGATTGGTTCTTTGCCAAGCACCCATTTTGATGTCAATTTACTAAACACTAAATTTCATGTTTGTAGACCTATAACCCAACTAGTTATTGACCGGCTCCTATTTCAATCAGCACTTCTAATTATTATAATTTCGTAATATGCATTTCTGTTAACATGTTGTTGCAGCTAATGGTGTCAGTACCTTGTTGCCCATTGTAATTTATTGATGCTGACACTAAACATTTGATCTGGCTTTCCAGATGTGTGCCTGAATATACCTTTGAACATGTCTGCCACTGGAGTCATAACATGTACATCCTGTGAATAATGCTAATTTTTTTTACTTTGTCTTATATAAATCATTGGAAATTATTTTGTGCCTCCCAGCTGTGCTGTTTTTATCAATTAGCTACCTTTTTATACAATAAAATTAGCTTGTGTCCAAAATTTCTGATTTAATGCAGCATGTGATCTTTGGCAATTGTAGTCTTAAAGCAAGGTGTTTCTTTGAGGTTAAATGATATAAGCATAAATTGGAATGCTCACTGTATTTTCTATTTTGGATTCTGTTTAAATTTAGCATTACTGTGATGGTACTGAAAAAAGAATATGAACACAAATATTTATATGTAGAGTGGAGCTCCAAGAAACTTGTCACCATCCAAAACAACCCAGCCCACTTGACTGACACGATAAACAATTCACTCCCTCCACCAGTGATGCCCAGTATCAGCAGTGTGTACCACCTAGAAGATGCAGTGCAGAAATTCACCACGGCTCCTTTGATACTATATTCTAATTCCACACCTTCCACCATTTAGAAGGACAAGGCAGCAGATAAGTGAATATCACAACCTGCAAGTTTTTCTCCAAGCTACTTACCATCCTGACTTGGAAATATATTGCAATTCATGCTTGGTCAAAATCCTGGAACTTCTTCCCTAAAAATTTGGTGTACCTTCACCAAATGGACAGCAGGAGTTCACCACCAGCTTCTCAAGGGCAATTAGGGATGGCGATAAACGCTGGCCCGCCAGCAAAGCTCCATTTCATGAAAAAAAAAGAATGTGAAATAGTTTTACTAAAAAACACTATTTAGAACCTTTCAGTTGGAGACTGGTTGATATATTTTTAAAGTGTTCTGTTCATTCAATATATAAAATTCATCATGTTTGTAACTATTCTGTTATTTTCATTGACATTGAGTTTTGAGGTTGATTTTGTTTGTTTTTAGTGTTTTGTTGAGCATTATGTAAACTCATCAACAAATGCAGAGAGTGTTTGGTCTTGCTGGCCTTCTGAAGATAATAGGCATTTTTTTTTTAGAAAAAGGTATTGTACTTATTTTTCTTTCCTGTCTCTTTTTTTTTTAAAAAATGCTTTTCCCCTGCATTCTGTACCCTCTTCTATAACTGCTATGACGTATTGGTGTCGGATTTCGTCAAAGTTAAACACTCGTTGCCTTCTAGTCAATTCTTTTATCAAAGCGGCCAATCTTAATTAAATTAACTTAAACAGTATCATAACAATATCTTTATTTGATTCCTGTTCACGCATGATTGCTGTTTTCACATAAATTACTAGCTTGTATTGCAAATTCCATAGCTGACTTATTCCTACCCTGGCAAAGTTGGCTAACCCATCAGATACCAAGATGAGGGAGAGACTAAAGATAAACCTCTGAGTTAGCTTTCTTAAATGTTTTATCTGCTAAACTGATCAGTACTCCAGAAGATTTGCTTTATAACAAAGCTTTTTTTTTTAAATTCTTGACCCCTGTGAGTTATATTTTAATTGTACAAAATTGTGAATGTGTCCTGTTTTATGGAATTATTATTGTTAACATTTTTATGCTGATCAGGAATGAAATAAACATCATTTGCACAATTTTGTGACATAATTAAAATATTTAACAAAAATTTGCACACACGTAGTCCCCGTTATCCAA